>NC_058135.1:120500711-120516059 GCF_016433145.1 Gracilinanus agilis
CACTCAAGGATATAAATTTCCCCCTGAGTACTGCCTTGGCTGCATCCCACAGAGTTTGGTAGGATGTCTCATCATTGTCATTCTCTTCAATGAAATTGTTGATTGTTTCTATGATTTCTTCTTTGAATAATTGGTTTTGGAGAATCATATTATTTAATTTCCAATTAGTTTTTGATTTGCCTGTCCAGCCGCCCTTACTAATTACTATTTTTATTGCATTATGATCTGAGAAAGTTACATTTATTATATCTGCTCTTTTGCATTTGTTTGCAATGTTTCTATGCCCTATTACATGGTCAATCTTTGTGAATATACCATGTGCAGCTGAAAAGAAGGTGTATTCCTTTTTTGTCCCTATTTATTTTTCTCCACATATCAATTAAATCTAATTTTTCTAGGACCTCATTCATCTCTCTTACCTCTTTCTTATTTATTTTTCGGTTTGATTTATCTAGATCTGATAGAGGAATATTTAGATCTCCCACTAGTATGGTTTTACTATCTATTTCCTTCTTGAGCTCTGCCAGTTTCTCCTTTATGAATATGGATGCTATGCCACTCGGTGTGTAAATATTGAGCAGTGTTATTTCCTCATTGTTTATACTGCCTTTAATGAGGATGTAATGACCTTCCCTGTCTTTTTTAATCATATCTATTTTTACTTTGGCTTTGTCAGAGATCATAATAGCCACTCCTGCCTTCTTTTTCTCATTTGATGCCCAAAAGATTTTGCTCAAGCCCTGAACCTTAAACTTGTGTATGTCCACCTGCCTCATATGTGTTTCTTGTAGACAACATATGGTAGGATTTTGGTTTCTAATCCACTCTGCTATTTGCTTCTGTTTTATGAGCGAGTTCATCCCACTCACATTAAGAGTTATAATTATCAGTTGTGCATTTGCTGACATTTTTGTATCCTCCCCTAGTCCCACCCCTTCTTCTTACACTATTTCCTTTTAAACCAGTGGTTTTCTTTAAGCCAGTATCCCTTATCCCCTCCCTTGATTAACTTCCCTTTCTACCCCCTCCCTTATTATTCCCCTTTTTTATTTTTAAAGGCCTAATGAATTTCCTCCCCTTTCTTCTCCCCTCCCTTTTTTGACCTCCCCACTCTCCTACTCCCCTTTGTTTATCCCTTCTGACTTTCTCAGTAGGGTTAGATAGAGTTTTATATCCGAATGGATAATATAGCTACTCTTCCCTCTCTGGGTTGATTACACTGAGAGTAAGGTTTAAATATTTCCTCTTAATGCTCTCTTCCTCTCCTTCTTATAATAGTATTTGTCCCTTCCCCTTCCCATGCCCTCTTTGTGTGTAATAGAATATCCTATTTTTCTTATTCACTCAAGTTTCTCTTGGTATCCCCTTCTATTCACCCCCCTCTTTCCCACCCTCCATATCATCTTAGACCATTTAGTATTCCACCCTCTCCCTATGAATTATTCTTCTGATTACTATAATAGTGAATACTATAATAGTGAATAGAGTTCACTTCAGAGAATTATACATAGCATTTCTCCACATAGGAATACAGATAATTAGATCTTATTGAAGCCCTTAAAGAGGCAAATTTAAAAATTATGAGTTTTCTTTCTTTCACCTCTGTTTCTTATTTACCTTTTCATATTTCTCTTAATTTTTGTGTTTGGATATCAAACTTTCCATTTAGTCCTGATCTTTTCTGTGCAAATACTTGGAAATCTTGAATTTTGTTGAATGCCCATACTTTCCCCTGGAAGTATACAGTCAGTTTTGATGGGGGAGTTGATCCGTGGTTGAAGGCCCAGTTCTCTTGCCTTTCTGAATATCATATTCCAAGCCTTGTGGTCTTTTAGCGTAGAGGCTGCCAGATCCTGTGTGATCCTGATTGGTGCTCTTTGATATCTGAATTGTCTCTTTCTGGCTTCCTGTAGGATTTTTTCTTTTACTTGGAAGCTCTTGAATTTGGCTATTATATTCCTGGGGGTTGTGTTTTCTGGATCGAGTGTAGAGGGTGATCTATGGATCCTTTCAATGTCTATATTGCCCTCTTGTTGTAGAACTTCAGGGCAATTTTGCTGAATAATTTCCTTTAGTATGGAGTCCAAATTTCTATTAATTTCTGCTTTTTCAGAAAGACCAATGATTCTCAAATTGGCTCTTCTAGCCCTGTTTTCTTGATCTGTCAATTTTTCATTGAGATATTTCATGTTTCCTTCTATTTTATCAGTCTTTTGACTTTGTTTTATTTATTCTTGCTGTCTTGAGAGATCATTAGCTTCTAATTGTTCAATTCTAGCCTTTAGGGACTGGTTTTCAGTTATAATCTTTAGGTTTTCCTTTTCAATCTGGTCATTTCTGGTCTTCAGTTGACTTGCTTCACTTTCCAATTGTGAAATTCCGCCTTTTAAACTGTTATTTTCTTGCCAGATCTCTTCCATCTTTCTCATCATCTCAGATTTGAACTCTTCAATAGCTTGTGACCACTTTTCATTATTTTGGGAAGGTTTGGATGTGATTACTTGTTTGTTCTACTCTGCTGTTTGCTCTGCTGTCTGGACTTTCTCTGTGTAAAAGTTGTCCAGTGTTACAGATTTCTTCTTGATGATCTTTCTCTTTTGGGGTTCTTGAGAATGGCTTACCATTGTTAGCCCTGCGCCCTCTCAGGTTTTTCCTCACACCCAGAGTCTGTTTGTGCTCTCTAGGCTCCTGAAGTCTCAGATCTCGTTGTTCTCAGGGTCAAGCCTCCTGGTGGCCCCTTTGTTTGTTCCTCTGTCTGAGGCTCCTTAATAGTTTCAGGACACTGTTTCCACAGTCGTGCACCCCTCTGCACTGGGTCCTCACTCAAGGTCCACTCCTGTGCTCAGGATCCAAGTCCATTCCTGCGCTCAGGATCCGTGGACTCAAGAGCCTGCACTTGTGCCTGCGCTCAGGGTCTGTTCAAAGTCCACACGCTTTCTTTAGCCTCTTGGGGTCTTAAGTCTTGCTGCTCTCCGGAACAGGCCCTGGTGACCCTAGGTAGCTGTCAAGGATTTAATGGGTGCCCCAAGCTTGCTCTAGCTCTTATGCGCTGGCTTTGGTAGTGTAGGTGGTGTGGGGTGGGGGAGGGGGTTGCTCAACTTGCGTTTTAGTGAGAGCTATTTCACCCCCTAATAACATGGAAATGCCCCAATTCCACATATCTTCAATGCTGCGCCCTGTTGTGGAGTCCCTTCGTTCCTCTGGATTTGTTTTTATGTCTTCTTGAGGAGTCCTATATGTTTCGGATAGTAGTGGTTAAGCAGCTGCTTTTTACTCAGCCACCATCTTAACCAGGAAGTTTCCAAAAGGCCCATAGTAGGCACTTTTAAAAGTTTAATAAATTCACTCAATATGTATCAACATTATGTATTGATATAATAATATGTAATATCAAAATACAATATAATGTAACAAAATATTGTAAAATATATTATCAATGTAGAGAAGGCACTACAATTAAGGGAAATCAGGAAAGGCTACTTATAAAAGGTGAATTTTTAACTAGGATTTAAAGCAGTGGTTCCAAAACTTTTTTGGCCTACAGCCCCCTTTCCAGAAAAAATATTACTTAGGGCCCCCTGTCACATACTATCACAGCCCCCTTACAGTTATTCACCTCCCCCAAATGCACATGTGGCCATCACCACCCTCCTGGATCGCTGCAGCACCCACTGGTGGCGCCCACTTTGGGAATCATTGATTTAAAGGAAGCCAGAAGGCAATGAAGAGAAGGAAAAGAATTCAAGCATGCAGAGCAACTGGTGAATATGCTCAGAGTCTGGAGTTGTAATATTTTGTGTGAGTAATTGCCCTGGATTGTACCATATATGGAGTGGGGAAGTACAAAGTAAGGAATAAGAAACCTAGAAAAGTAAGAGGGAGTCAAGTTATGAAGGACTTTGTACACCAAATAGAGAATCGTATATTTGTTCCTAGAACTGATAAGTAGCTTCTCAAGTCTGTTGAATAGAGAAGTAAAATGGTCAGGCCTGCATTTAAAGAAGACCAATTTGACAGCCACATGGAAGATTTGTGCATGATCAGCATAGAAATGATCATTGAACCCATAGAAGCTGATGAGGTCCCCAAGTAAAATAGAAGAGGATGAGAAGAGAGTTCAGCCCATTAGCTCTACCCTGGTGGGGATACCCACCATTAGCCAGCATGACCTGGATAGAGATCCAGCAAAGGAACCTGAGAAGGTGCACTGGATTGGGGGATGGGATGGGGAGTCCTGAAAGCCTACTCCCCAAAATAAGAAATCCCAGCCTTGTACAAAATGGATCTGGCCTTTCACCCAGATCAGCAAGTTAAGCAAGGAAAATGTTGTTGTGAAGTTCCCTCTGATTTCTCTCTTACCTTTTTCTTTATTCTGTGGTCTGTTTGAGGGAAAATACAAGAGGGAAATAAAGGGAAGTAGGCTCTGAACTTAATTGGGCTCCTTAGAAAAGAGTCCTACTGAGTAAGCTGAGGCCAAACAGTGAGGGGTAGATGCCTTAATGCCTGCTAATAGAAAGAGCCACATTCATGAGAAGGGTAATGGGGAGCGCTTTTCTCTTTTATGGGCAATCTCAAGTGTGCATTGATTTCAGCACCTCCATCACTGCTCACCTGCCATTCCCACTGTTGTGCTGAGCTATTTATTTATCGGCAATTATTGTCATCCAACAGGCTGGCTCCCAGCATCGTGCTAATAAGAGCCAATGTAACTAAATTGAACACACATAAATTGAAGTAAGCTAATCAATACTAGAGTTAGATTGGCACTCAGTGCTTGTGGACTTTTATCAGTTCCTTGAAGAGATCTTGATTTTTACTATATAAATTAACAGCAGAGCCAAGAAGGAATCATTCATTGATGAGAGCCAGAAATAAATCCTGGCTTCCAGGTGGTTCTCAAATCCTCCAAACATGGCTATCAGACACAGCACAAACTGAGATTCAATACAACAAAGCCCTGTTTAATTTATTTTTTTAACTGAATGGGCTGGACTCAAGAGTGATCCATAGAAAAAAATCTTTTACATCAATCTGGAAACTGGTAGAAAACATTACAAGAGCTAGTAAGAAACTTGCATGTACTTACATATCCAATGTCGAATCCCTCCTGACTATTCCAGGAAAAACAAATATTCTCAATACAGGGCAGAAAGAGAGGAAATTTGGTGGGAGAAAAAGAGAAGCATTCTCCCCTTAGGCAACTTGAGATGCAAAACTGGGTAGGTTCCTAGTTACTTTCCAGATGAAGGCTAAGAAGGTTGGTTGGAGATCAACTAGGGAAGGAAATCCTAAGAGGTTCATAGACACCTGTCACTTGGAAGAGAGACAGGAAATTCATAGTAAATTGATGTAATTGTTTCACAGGAAAACTCAACTAGGAAATTTGTGCTGAAAGCATATTTTCACTGAGGAGGAGCTGGGAGAAATGCGGAGACTCAGCTTTGGCCTTCACCTGAATATCAGGCAGCCTTGTAGCTAACTACAGATTGCCCAGACCCTTTCATTTCATTAAAGCAGAGTTTCTATTCAAATAAATTAAGAATTTTCTATAACACACTTGGATAATTTTCTAACAGGTCTAGAAGGATGATATATATTTTTATCCATGAGGAATTCTGACTTGGTGCTATAAAAATCACAGTGATTTACAAAGATTTAATTGAATCAGTTTCCTCCTATATAAAATGAAGGGATTGGATTAGATGACCATTAAGGTCCTTTCCAACTCTAAAGTTATGATCTTATTAATAAGTTAACTTAATAATAGAATTATCCTGATAAAAGACACCTTAGAGATGGCCTAGTCCAACCCCTTCATTTTGCAAATGAAGACACGGAGGGTCATGGATCCAGGACTGGAATAGACTTCAAAGGTATATCTAACCTGACTCCATCATTTTAAAGATACAGAAACTGAGATCCAGGGATGTTGCATGACTTGCCCAAGGTCACACAAGAATTAGGAGCCAGAGGGAGGATTTGAATTCAAGTTCACTGCCTCTGAAGCCAAGATTGCATGGACTGTAAGGAAGATCTGGACTCTCTTTGCTCCTAATCCAGTATTCTGTCTACTCTAACACAAGATCATACACCTAGGCAGGGACCTCAGTGGCCATCTAGTCTAACCCCTCATTTTACAGACAAATTCTGGGGAGGTTTGAATGATTTGCTCAAGGTCACACAAGTAAGAAGAGTCAAATGAATAGTAAAACAATAGATTTTTTAAAAAATATACCACATTAATTGCTTGTCATCTCTGGGAGGGGGAGGAGAGAAGGATGGGGAAAAATCATGAATCATGTAACTATGGAAAAATATTCTAAATTTAAAATATATATGCCACATTATAATTTGAGATCAAATTATCATCTTAAATTGGCACCCGACAAAATCCTATTTTTTCACCCCTCTTCAGGGCATGAAGATGACCTTGGGCTCTCCAAGGTGCAGGTGCAAGGTCTGGCAGATTCTCCTCTAAAAGAATGTAAACTCCATGAATGCTGGGACTGTTTCTTTCTTGTCTTTGCATCCCTAGCTCCTGATGTAGGATCTGCCATATTTTGTTGTTGTTCAGTCATCTTTTAGTCCTTTCCATTTCTTCACAAGTGACCTCATTTTGGGTTTTCTTGGCAAAGATATTAGAATGCTTGACCATCTCCTTCTCTAGCTCATTTTACAGATGAGGAAAATAAGGCAAACTAGGTGAAGTGACTTGACTAAGGTTACCCAGATAGGAAGAGTCTGAAGCTGGATTTGAACTCAGGAAGAGGAATCTTTCTGACTTGAGGCACAGCACTTGATCCACTGCAGGCATGGCATTGGATGGGACTGGTATGCTGTTGCATGATGCAGGAGTGTCATTGCTATGGTCCCATAGTATGTGCATGGTGGGGTTATCCTGTGATGTGAGCATGTCATTCTGTGATGGAAGAATATTATTACACAGAACTATCATGATGTTGCATGGTATAGATGTGTTATTATATGTCATTCCATGTACTGGGGTACCATCACCTGGCACAGACATACAGCTGTATTTGTCTTATGGAACAATTTTTATATGTGGTCTCATGATGCAGACATGCACTCACTTGGCACAAGCATGTTGTTTCATGGCACAGTCATGTCTGTGTGTTTCATCACATGAAGTCATATTGTATAAGTGCATTGTTAAATGTTGTTTGTGCTGTCACATGGTACAAGTATGTCATATCATGGCACTGGCATGTCACTGCATCACTCCACATGATGCAGGCTTCTCCTGCTCATGGCTACATGACGTAGACATGCCTTGTGTCACTGATGGAATACTGTTGTAAGAAATGATGAGTAGGATGCGTTCATAAAAATCTAGGAAGAATCACATAAAATCATGTAAGATAAAATTACATGAAACTATGCAGTGAAATTAGCAGAACCAGGAGAACATTGTACACAATAACAACAACACCATACATTATCTACTGTGAATGACTTTGCGGTCTGAACAAGACAATGATCCAAGACAGTTCTGAGGGACTTAGGGGAAAAAATGCTGTCAAACTCTAGAGAAAGAATTGGTGGAATCTGAATACAAATGGAAGCATAATTTTTTTTTACTTTGTTATTCTTGTTTCTTTCTTTTTTGGTCTGCATTTTTTTTGACAACATGGCTAAGATAGAAATGTTTTGCATGACTGTACATTTATAATCTATATAATTCTTTGCCTTCTCAATGAGGTGGAGTGGAGGCAAGAAGACAGAATATGGAACCCCACATTTTTTTAAGGATGTTAAAATATGTGTTTACATATAATTGAGAAAAATAAAATAAAACTAAAAATGTAAAAAAAAAAAGCATTAACATCCTTTTTTTTCACTACATCCTAAGGACCATGGGACTTTTCCATTTAATTTGCTTCTAAAAGCTACCATTTGTGTTATCTTTCCATTCCATTGTAATCTCCTTAAAAGCAAGGACTGGCTGGCTTTTCCATTTGTATCTCTAGCATTTAGCACAATGGTTTACAAATAGCAAGCAATTTTAAAATTTTTCATTCATTCATTCATTCATTCACTCATTCATTCATTCTCCCTCTTAGCTAAAAACATTGCATCTTATTCAACAACAAATAAAATTGGGGGCATTTCATAAGAGTTTCCATTTTTTGCTTCCTGTTCATCTCATATTACTAGACATCTTCACTATATTGCAAAAAAGGCCACCAAGAAAATAACTGCACCAACATTATTCACCAATGTTGGTTGCAGAAGATAAAGAAGTAAAAAGCAATTCTATGAAGAATTTGATAAGACCCTCCAAATTGAATCAGCATATGCTTTCACACTTGGTGGCTTCCATGTAAAGGTGAGAATAGTTGAGGAAGGCAAAGATATTGTTGGAAATATGGGTCATGAATAAAAAATGAGAAAGGACAAAGACTTGTTGATTACACAGAGGCCTCATACTTATAAATCATTAATACTTCTTTAAAGAAAATAATCAGAAGGCCCCAGGGCATAACAATCACCAAACAACATCACCAAAAAGAATTAAATTGATTACATTTTAACAGACAGGAAATAACTATATGATTCCTCCATCAGCTGTCTCTGACACAGACTTGTTAGAGCAAAGATCAAAATTAGTACCAAACTAGAAGAAAGAATACAAATGAGAAAAAGATGTGCAATTAAGACAAATCTAATGTACTTAACCAAATTATCTAATGAAAGTGGGATATAGGTCAAAGAAGGAAAGGACAATACCAGATGAAGTCATGTTATTTAGAAATCTAACTGAGGCCATGCCAAAATAAGAACAAAAGAACCCAAAAATTAATAAACAAGTATTTATTACATTATTAAGTGCCCGTTAAAAGTGTCTTAGGCAGGAAACACTTATTTACTTGCCAAGAAGAAAGAGATAATAGCCCAAGATAACACTGATTTAAAATGTAAACTCAATTGGAAAATTCTATGAAGGACAATGGAAGAATATGAACATTATTTCCTCATTAGCAGAAAGAAGTAATAGATGATAAAACGAAATTAAAGTAAGTTTGTCAAGAAATCTAACTAAGAAAAATCATCCTAAGGGCATTTAAGGAAGAAAATGGAAAGAGGGAAACAAACAGGAGAAAAATGGAAAAGATCTGCAAAGATATTTAAAAGAAACTTTTCTCCATCAAGGACAGTAGAAGACCATACATTTGGACTATATAATCTTAGTCTTAGCTGTGCTCATAGAGGAAGTAGAAAACACATTAAAGAGAACATAGACAAAATATGGGCCCCAAATATAGTGAAGATCCATGATGATGGTGATAGAATTGTGAGGATATAAAGGTATGAGCAGTCTGTAACATATATAACAAGAATGTGAGTGTAGGATACTACCAAAGAAATGTATGACTAAGAAAAGATGTCAAAAGCAAGAAGTAATATGGAATGACCCTTGTAATCCTCTAGTATTCCTATGATGTAAAAAAAAAAAAAAAAAGAGAAAGACTCCAGTGAGGTTTGGTCTCTGAGATTAACATATGGAAACACACAAACAAGAGTCATTCAAAATGGACAGGTATGGATGATCTGCATATTTGGAAGGAATGTCTATAATGATGATATCACAGAATCATTTGAATATATGAGAAATTTTAAGTGGAAAGAAGGAAAAAGGTAAAATTAAATCCATAAGAAGCTCCAAACTCTGCTTCCATGGTAGTCTTAACCCTTAATCAGATTTGATTGAGACATGTTAATGCATCTTTCTTTTTTCCTTTTTATATTTTAATTTAATTTATTCAATTATATGTAAACAAAAATTTTACCATTCTTTAAAAAAATGTAGGGTTCCTTATTCTCTTTTCTTGCCTCCCCTCCTCCTCATTGAGGAGGCAAAGAACTATACAGATTATATATACGGTCATGTAAAACATTTCCATCTTAGCCATGTTGCAAAAGAAAATGCAGGCCAAGAAAGAAACAAACAAAAATAATAAAATAATAACAATTGGTTTGAGTATATAACATCTCAGTTTATTTCTGCACTCAATGGCCCTTCAAAAAGAGCAACTGAACAACCAAAAGGCAAGAGGAAGAAAAGGTAAAGCCATACCTGGATAATCCCCAAACCAAGAAGCAGCTCTGAGTAATTAAGAATTGATTTTAATTTCCCAATTATAATATGGCAATAAAGCATAATAAATACAGAGATCAGTTAAAAGTGGAAGGAAATTCAGAAACCCTAAGCTAAATTATATACCTAGAGGGAGGTATTATAGACAGACATAAATAAAGATGGATGATATAGATGTAGTTTCAACTTAATAAGTTTTAATGAGGTATCTATTATATGCTGAATGGTGGCCCAGGTGTAGTATATAGAAAGCTGATGTTGAAGGCAGGAAGACCTGGATTAATAGTTACATTTCTGACACTGACTGTGAGAGAGTCACTTCATCTCTGAGTGAACTCTGTTGTTCAGTTGTTTCAGTTGTGTCCAGCTCTTCATGACCCCATTTGGGGCTTCCTCCACAAAGATTCTGAAGTCACTTGCCATTTCCTTCTTAAGCTCATTTTACAAATGTGGAAACTGGGGCAAACAGGATTAAGTGACTTGCCCAGGGACACACAGGGAGTAAGTGTCTGAGACCAGATTTGAACATCAGAAAGATGAGTCTTCCTAACTTTTGGACCAGAACTGTATTCACTGAACTAACTAGCTGTCCATGAGTGAACGCTAGGCACTAGTGAACACCTCTAGGCAATTTTCTGAGGATACAAGTTGCAGAGAATGTACCACTGTACATTGGTAGAAGAAGTTCCCTCACCTGGAGTTCCCCTTGCCAATAAAACCATAATAACCCCTTTCACTTTGTGCCCATGTGTATCTTTTTTCTTTTTCCACTTATTCTCAATTCAGTCTTGCCCTTGCCCTGGGGGGGGGGGGGAAGAAAGAGTGGAGAGGGGATGAGGGAAGTTATAGTGTAGGGAAGTCAAAACCTAAGCATAACACAGAAGGAGAGGAGAGCAAAACGTACATATGAAGAAATTCCTCTTTATACTCAACTCAATTCTTATGATTTTTTTGCATCATAACCTCTGCCTCATTGCCCTCCCTCACCCCTCAAATAAAGTTATCAAACAGCTATAAGAGTTTTAGAAAGATCGTTTAAAGATGTACAGATGAGAAGCCAGAAAGGATAGTGGATGTCAACGAAATAGAAAGGCTACTCACACCAGGCAATGACCTAATGAGTCCAAAAGAAAAAGAAACTAATAAGAGAAACTGAGGATCAGCAAACAGGGTGAATGAATCCAAATTGGAGGACTATGGAGATCAGTCAGCCAGGAAAGGCTCCAGAGAGAAGCAGCACAGTCAAACTGATGGGAAGGCACCTTACAACCATGAAAGAGAGCTAAGGAATTTCAGTGAGTGGGAGACTAAAACATAATAAACTCTTTCTCAGGACATGACATTATTAGAGAGCTCCCTGGAGCACAGTCCAATCTGAACTTGTGCACAAGACCCAGAAAAACCAGACTTGCTTCACTTGTCATCCAGACAGCAGAAGGGAGAAAATGGTTTAACTTGCATTTGGTGGCTAGAAGCAAGAGCAGAACTAGTATATCAGAGGTTAACCCTGAGAAAACCTGATCAGAGGGATTAGATGATAAAGGTGGAATTCAATCAATACTCTTTATGCCTAGTTTACCTGCTCAATCCAACATAGAGCCTGAATATGTTATGTGCTGCCTGATATGTTACTAAGGAATAAGACATTATGGTATACTAGAAAGAAGACTGGACTTGGAATCAGTCATAAGACCTGAATTCAAGTCATGACTCTGCTACTTATTAGATGTATAAACCTGAACAAATCACTTAATCTCAGTTTTCACATCTGTAAAGTGAAAGGGTTGGATCCGATGGTTTTAAGGTGCTCTACTTTCTAAGTTCTGTGATTGGATGATCTGTGATTAAGAAATTCAGTCACAGGGGAACTAGGAGGTAGAGAGTGGGGTGGTAAGGTCAGGGACCCAATTATTAAAAAGGGTATTCAGGGCAGAAATCCATGGAAAACCAGGAAATTAGAATGATAGATCACAGTACAACCAATATCTTAGCCAGCAATATACTGACCTAGGGTTCTTTACAATCTATGAATATGATAGAAGCAGCTAGGTAGCAGAGCAAATAAAATACTGGTCTTGGAATTCTTGAGTTCAAATCCTGTCTGGGACACTAGTGGGATATCCCTAGGCAAATCATTTAACATCGTCCAGTTTTAGTTTCCTTGTCCATAAACAGGGATAATAATAGCACTTGCTTTACAAGGTTATTGGAAGGATCAAATGAGATAATGCATATAGAATGCTATATAAGCATTAGCTATATTTATCCTAGGGTCTGGATTGGGGTTGAAGTCATAAATGGTAGTTCGGTGAACTCCACTGGAAATATTGGACATAAAAATCAGAGAGGGCAGATAGGCTGTTATAGTCCCAGAGAGAAGAAAAAAGGAATAATCCCAGTAGCAATTTTATAGTTATGGGGACAAAACGCAAAATTCCCTTATCTAGTGGAAGCAAAATCAAGCAGTAGAAAATTTGGGAATCTGATGGGGGTGTGGGATATTCTAGTCTGCTTCATTACTGTATGCAATACTTGGGTGATTGCCTACAGAATTTCCCAAGTTGTGGGTTCATAGTGTATCCTTTCGGAGTGTCAAATACAGTGCATACAGTAGATATTTAATTATTTCTTGCTATAATAAGGAATCTATTCTTAGAAAGCTAGGATGTATTTCTGTACAACCCAGACGCTATATGTCCCTTTGCTGGTTGATTTTGGTCCCTTAGCATCTATGGTATAACAGAAAGATCACTGAATTTTGGAGTAAAGGGACCTGGTTTAAAACCTCACCATAATGCTTGGCATCATGAACATCAGAGAGTGAATGACTTGAGTCATCTCCCCTCTTTGAACTGATTTCCTAATTTGTAAGATCAAAACCTGGACTATTCCAATCTCCAGCTATTCTCTTATATCCTTCAGCAGTGAGTTGACCAAGGATAGAAAGGCAGAATAGTTATAGGGACGTGTCTTTAGGTACAAATTGAAGAATTTCTTTTTTTATTTCTTTTTTAATTTTTTAAAATGTATTTATTTGTTTGTTCATTTGTTTGTTTAGACTCTTTTTCCATGGTTCCATGATTCATCTTCTTTTCATTCGCTCTGCCCTTCCCCCCTCCCAGAGCCAATGAGCAATTCCACTGGATTTTACATGTATCATTGTTCAAAACCTGTTTCCGTATTACTGATATTTTCAATTGAGTGATCAATTCCCATAGACCCATGTGTTCAAGCAATTGTTTTTCTTCTGTTTCTACTCCCACAGTTCTTTCTCTGAATGTGGATAGTGTTCTTTCTCATAAGTCCCTCAGAATTGTCCTGGATCATTATTATTATTATTATTCCTATTGACTCCCAGAGGAGCATAGGGCCGCAACCATCTCACGCCAACGGACTCTGTTCTGGGCAACTTCCACCAACTGGGCATATCCTTGCCAGGTCTGTTTTGGCCTTCCGATTTTTCTCCTCCCTGGTGGGTTCCATATTTTTTTTCATAGTGTCCTGACTGATGGGATACTGAATTCTTCTTTCCCAGAGTCTGGTATTGGAGATCTTTTCAGGCCATCTGATGTTCAAGATTTGACGTAGGCCTGGAGTTTGTTGGCTTTTGCCAGCACGCGTCATGGACTCTGTTGGAGAGCAATCTTCCAGACTAGGCGATCCTTGGTTTTGTTGGTTTAATGAGGTTGCAGTTTCTATAGCAAGTGAGATTTTTATGGGGTGAGGTTGCTAGCCTCGCGCCCAACCCTCCTCCTTTTTCAGCCGGGCTTAGGACTGTCCTTGGTGGAGTTCCTGGATCATTGCATTGCTGCTAATAGAGAAGTCCATTACATTCAATTGTGCCATAATGTATCAGTCTCTGTGTACAATGTTCTCCTGGTTCTACTCCTTTTGCTCTGCATCAATTCCTGGAGGACTTTCCTATTCATATGGAATTCCTCCAGTTCATTATTCCTTTCAGTACAATAGTATTCCATCACTATCAGATATCATCATTTCTTCAGCCATTTCCCAATTGATGGACCCCCACCTTCATTTTCCAGTTTTTTTTAGACATTTATTAATATTAGTTTTAAATCTGTTTACATACTTTATGCCCCTACTTTCCCCTTCACCCCCCACCACCCCACCCCCCCGCTCTCCCCCTACCAATGGCTGACGCACATTTCCCCTGGTTGTAACAAGTGTCCTTGTTCAGGGTCTATTTCCCATTCATGTCCGCCTCAGTCCATGCATTCAAGCAATTGTTTATCTTATATGTTTCCTCTCCTGCAGTCCTTCCTCTGAATGTGGGTAGCTTCTTTACCATAAATCCCTCAGAGCTATCTTGTGTCATTGCAGTGCTGCTGGTACAGAAGCCCATTACATTCGATTTTACCACAGTATATCAGTCTCTGTGTACAATGTTCTTCTGGTTCTGCTCCTTTAGCTCTGCATCACTTCCTGGAGGTCTCTCCAATTTGCATGGAATTCCTCAAGTTTATTATTCCTTTTAGCACAATAGTATTCCATCACCCGCATATACCACAATTTGTTCAGCCATTCCCCAATTGAAGGACATCCCCTCATTTTCCAGTTTTTTGCCACCACAAAAAGCGCAGCTATAAATATTTTCATACAAGTCTCTTCATCTATGATCTGTTTGGGGAATAAACCCAGCAATGGTATGGCTGGATCAAAGGGCAGGCAGTCTTTTATAGCCCTTTGGGCATAGTTCCAAATTGCCAGCCAGAATGGCCGGATCATTTCACAACTCCACCAGCAATGCATCAATGTCCCGATTTTGCCACATCCCCTCCAACATTCATTACTCTCCCCTTCTTTCATTTTAGCCAATCTGCTAGGTGTGAGGTGATACCTCAGAGTTGTTTTGATTTGCATTTCTCTAATTATTACAGATTTAGAACACTTTCTCATGTGCTTATTGATACTTTTGATTTCATTACCTGAAAATTGCCTATTCATGTCTCTTGCCCATTTATCAATTGGGGAATGGCTTGATTTTTTATACATTTGCTTTAACTCCTTATATATTTGAGTAATTAGACCCCTGTCAGAGTTTTTCGTTATAAAGATTTTTTCCCAATTTGTTGTTTCCCTTCTGATTTTGACTACATTATTTTTGTTTGTACAAAAGCTTTTTAGCTTAATATAATCAAAACCATTAAATTTACATTTAGTAATTTTCTCTAACTCTTGCTTGGTTTTAAAATCTTTCCTTTCCCAGAGAT
>NC_058135.1:120520718-120549311 GCF_016433145.1 Gracilinanus agilis
GGTCTGCCCCTCTGCCCGAGGTTCCTTCAGCAGTCTTTGGGGCTGCTTCCACAGCCACGCTCCGGTCTGCACCAGGTCCTCACTGGAGGTCCAAGCCTGGGCTGGAGATCGTTATTCAAGCCTAGGGCTCTGCCTTTGCCTGCACAGATGCTCTTAGAGTCCTGCCTTCACCCCTGCAGAAGGTAGTGAAAGTCTGTGGGCTGGAGATCTTTATTCTCACCTGAGGCTATGCCTTCAGTGCTTGGGAAAGGCTGTGTTTTAGGGGCCTTTGTCTGGGCCCGAGGGGGTGCCTTCACCCACGTGGGTGCTCGGGGAAAGTCCCTGCACGCCCCCAGCCACTTGGGGTCCCTCGTCTTGCAGCACACAGGTACAGGCTCCAGGGCTGCCAGTGATTATCTGGTTGCCCCAGTCCTGTTTACCTGCTTGTGCGTTGGCATTGTGAGAGGTGTGCGGTGTGGGGTGTGGGGGAGGGGCTTCGTCCTCTCGCGTTTTAGTGAGAGCTGTTTCACCCCTTTATAGCATGGAAATGCCCCGATTCTGCGTATCTTCAATGCTGTGCCCTGTTGTGGGGTTCCTTCGTTCCTCTGGACTCGTTTTTATTTCCCCTTGAGGGGTCCTGTATGGTTCGGTCAGGAGAGATCGAGCAGCTGCTCCTTACACTGCCGCCATCTTACCCAGAAGTCCAATTCTTTCCATTTTCCAGTTTTTTGCCATTACGAAGAGCAGAGCTATAAATATTTTTGTGCATGTATTTTTTGCTTATTATCTCTTTGGGGTACAAACCCAGCAGTGGTATGGCTGAATCAAAATCCTTTAAAACCCTTTGGGCAGGGGGCAGCTGGGTAGCTCAGTGGAATGAGAGTCAGGCCTAGAGACAGAAGGTCCTAGGTTCGAATCTGACCTCAGCCACTTCTCAGCTGTGTGACCCTGGGCACGTCACTTGACCCCCATTGCCTACCTTTGCCAATCTTCTGCCTTGGAGTCAATACACAGTATTGACTCCAAGGCAGAAGGTAAAGGTTTTTAAAAAAATCCCTTTGGGCATAGTTCCAGTTTGCCTTCCAGAATGGTTGGATCAATTCACAACTCCACCAGCAATGCAATAGTGTCCCAATTTTGCCACATCTCCTCCAACATTTATTACTTTCCTTTGCTGTCATATTAGTCAATTTGCTAGGTGTGAGGTGGTGCCTCAGAGTTGTTTTGATTTGCATTTCTCTAATTATAAGAGATTTAGAACACTTTTCGTGTTCTTATTGATAGTTTTTATTTCTTTATCTGAAAACTGCCTATTCATATCCCTTGCCCATTTATCAATTGGGGAATGGTTTGATTTTTTTTTGTACAATTGATTTAGCTACTTAAAATTTTGAGAAATTAGACCTTTGTCAGAGGTTTTTTGTTATAAAGATTTTTTCCCAATTAGTTGCTTCCCTTCTAATTTTGGTTGCATTTGTTTTGTTTGTACAAATTGAGGGAGAATTTCTTTTTTTTTCAGTATTTTAAATTTTTATTTAATTTACTAATTTATAACATTTCTCCATAGTTATAGGATTCATGTTCTATCCCTCCCCTTCTCACACACCCCTCCATAGCCCACACAAAATCCCACTGGGTTTTACATGTGTCATTGATCAAGATCAATTTCCATATTATTGATATTTGCATTAGGGTGTTCATTTTGAGTCAATATCCCTAATTATGTCCCCATCCACCCATGTGATCAGGCAGTTGTTTTTCTTCTGTGTTTCTACTTCCACAGTTCTTTGAGGAAGAATTTCTAAAGAGCTGCCTCAAAATGGAATGGGAGATGCCTTGGCAACTGGTCAGTTTTTTCTGTGAGACTTTTTAAATTTTTATTAATTCATTTATTTTTAACATTAAATTTTTTAATTTTGAGTTCTAAATTCTCTCTCCCCATTCAGTCCCTCTCCCACCCCTTTTGAGAAGTCAAACAATATTCTATCAATTATATATGTGAAGTTCTATGAAACATTTCTATATTCGCTATATTGTAAAAAAAATAAAGCAAGCAAAATAAAGTGAAAAAATTCTGCTTCAGTTTACACTCAGAGTTCATTAATTCTCTCTCTGAAAGTGGAGAGCATTTTTTATTATGAATCTTTTGGAATTGTCTTGGATCATTGTATCGATTAGAGCTACTAAATCTTTCAGTTGATCACTGTTACAATATTGATGTTACTGCTTACAACATTCTACTGGTTCTGCCCACTTTACTTTGCATCAATTTATATAAGCCTTTTTTCTCATGTTTTTCTGAAGCTATTTATTCTCTTTACAATATCTTAGAGCATAATCATATTCCATCACAATAATATACCACAATTTGCTCAGCCATTCCCCAACTAATGGATACCTCTGCAATTTCTAATTCTTTGCCACCACAAAAATATTTGTAGGCATATAGGGCCTTCTCCTTTCTCTTTGTTCTCTTTGGAATAGAGACCTGGCAGTGGTGTTGCTCAGTCAAAGAGTATGTGTAGTTATATATCCCTTTGGGCCCGTAAGACCTTTGAGCAAAGATTGTGTGGCAACTTGTTAGGAAGATTGTAGAAGAGACCCATGGCAGATCTAAGTGGGGCCAGGTGCCTTTTGAAGCCCTTAGGAAGATGCCTGCGTCTTTAGAATCTTGGTGACCTTAGCTCCCACCTTCACCATACAAAGCCATAGTGGAACTAGACTGTTACTTTCTAGAAATATGGAACCCAAGTTGGTGAAAGAAGAGGGAAATTCCAGAGAATTTGATCACTGTCTTGTTCTTCATTCTTGTTTTTGTAGACAAACAGAGATATAGGAAAACATACACAGCTGTCAAATCTGGCATAGGCAGCAAACAGCTGCCTCCTCTGGCTCTAATCCTACTCAAATAGCCCTAGCCCTAACCTGAGGCTTTCACTCCTGGTTTCCCCATCTTTTTTTCCCCATCATCCATGAGAGGATGCTGGGGAAAGTTTCTCTCTCCCTCCCATGTATCAGCCAGAGCATGCTGTATATCAGACCCAGCAGGCTCTGCATTAGCCCAGCTTCCTCCCAGCTGGTGTATTGGTGCAGCATGAGCTTAGGGCAGCTGGCTTGAGAGAATTTTCTGTTGCAATGGGGGAAGGAGGGGGTGGAGGGTGCCGAGCTGAGAAAGCACCCGTTTGAAGAGATGAGTCATTCAAATATGTCTGCATAATTGCCTGCGAAAAATAATACAAAGCCAGGAACGACAATCACAGACTGGCTCCTCTCACTGAACAGCCAGGAACCTACAAAGCTTTCTTCAGGACTAAGTATCTGATGATTGCAGTGCACTGGCCCCCAAGAGGAGATGAATAATAATAACCACTCACACACTGCATGAGAAAGTGAGTATTGGAGCCTTCTCTTCCCATGCTACTGCCCTCCCTAACCCTAACCCCAAACCTGCCCCACCTAGTAGACGGACACGATGCATTCAATGGGTTTTCGAAACAAAATTGAGACTAGACAAACAACCCTAGGAGCTCCCACTCTGTTTAAGATCTGCCCCAAATTGGCTCACCTGAGATTCATAAGGGAAGGGGCAATGGAAAGTAGAATAAAATTAGAAAAGGCAAACATATCCTGTGTGGCCCAGTACTCTGTCCACACGTCAAGAACTTCTTCCCTCATCTGATCTAATTGTACTTACCCAGTAGATAGAGTACTGGATCTGAAGTCAGGAAGACCTGAGTTTAAATTCCCATCCAGATAACTCATTAGCTGGGTGACCTTTGGCAAGTCATTTAACCAGCCTCTGTCTCAGTTTCCTCATCTGTAAAATGGGGGGGGGGATTGTTGTGAGGATTAAATGAGATTATTTATAAGGAGCTTTGAAAATCTTAAAGTACTATTTAGTAGTAGTTATTATTATTGAACTCTTTTGAATGGACTTTATCACATTTTAATTTTCATTAGATTTTTATTGTTGAATTTCTCCTTTTGATTGTGAACTCTTTAAAGGCAGGGATTCTGTTTTCATTTTGGCATTTCCCACATGTCCAACTAGACTAGAGTACCTTGCCTTATACATATGAGATGAATTGCATTGGATGGGTTTGAACTGAATTGAATTAAATCAAACCGAAATGAACTACAAGTTGAACTGAACTGAATTGAAGATAAGAGCTGCTAAGCTCCCAAAACTGGTTTAGTGGTATAGCCAATGGATACATGCCTAACCAAAGTGTCGGTGTCTCCACTTCTTGGGAACTTCTCCTAAGCTCTCACCCTCCTAGGCTTTGTAAGGTCAATTAGGTGCCTTCTGTCTATCTGCCATGATAGGAAAAAGGAACAATGAGGGGCCTTTGGATGAGGAAAGAGGGATATAATAGAAGGAAAGAGACTTCTAGGTTAGTTTTAAATCTTATCAAAAGTAAGGGGAAAGAGTTAAAGGGGAGGAGAGAAGGGGGAGAGAGAGACAGAGACAGAGAGACACAGAGAGGGAGAACAAAAATAGATAAAAATGTGGATTTGAATTGAAGATGTAAGAATAATTAGTATATGATAGAAGGGCAGCTAAGATACTCAGTGGCTAGAGAGCCAGGCATGGAGTAGAGAGGTCCTTAGCCTCAGACACATCTTAGCTGTGTGACCCTGGGAAAGTCACTTAATCCTAATTGCATAGTTCTTATCACTCTTCTGCTTTGGAATCAATATTTACTATTGATTCTAAGACAAAAGGTAAAGATTTTTAAAAATAATTAGTTTATGATGGAACATTTTATAATCTAGTTAAAAATGAAATTTTTCTGGTAGTTTTCCTTTTGCAGCAAAACAACTCCATTGAACTGTGGCTTCTGCAAGTTTTATCTTAAAGATAAAAATGTCAGTTATTCCCAGGCTGATTATTTGGAGCCAACTTTCTCCTGCCATATTGGGGGGCAGTTTTATTGTTTGGTTGCTTCTCTTTACTCTAGAAAAAGACCAGGAGAGAAAACATATTTGAAATTAGACACCTTAGTTTGTCAGATAAGTAGTTTAAGAGGCTAGAAACTGGTGGCTAAAAGGAAGTTTAGAAATTATCTTTGGATTTCAATTTTCCATGTCAACCCTGTTCCCATTCCTCAAAGAAATAGATCTTGACTATATATGCAAATAAGCCCATCTGCAGGACCCAAAAAGCTGCTGAAATTCTTTTCACTGCCCAACCGCAGCCCCCCCCCACCTCCCAAAAATGTCATCTTAAATTTTTCATTTATTCTTTTTCCTCAGTCCCTCAGGCCATGACCTAGGCAAAATTGTGGAAGAATCATCTTTATGAGATATCTTCCCACACACAATTCCTTTTCCCATTTCATATCGCAGTGCCCTTCTATAAAAATCTGCTCTTTCTGTTACCTTGTTAAAGGAATTTTGAGGGGTCAAAATGGATGTTTGGGGACAGCACACCCTTCTTGGAATCCTAGAAGTCATTAGATATAAAGCTGCCTTTTCTGCCATGTGTGATAATAACAGATATGCACATGGCCAACCCTGCTCTCTTTCTCAATCATCAAATGTCATAAAACAAAGCAAAACTAGAAATGGATGATTTTGGAAAGACAGGAGGCAAGAGAGAAAATCTCTGAGTGATTAAAGACCC
Source organism: Gracilinanus agilis (assembly GCF_016433145.1). NCBI lineage: Eukaryota > Metazoa > Chordata > Mammalia > Didelphimorphia > Didelphidae > Gracilinanus > Gracilinanus agilis. The sequence continues at coordinate 120,526,324 of NC_058135.1, forward strand.
TTAGTCCAAATGGCTGCTTTTGATTAACATGTACCATATTCTTAATGCTAATTCATTCATTCATTTATTGGATTTTAAAATTGCACCCTCTGCCCTCCAGCCTCAGAAAACAAAGACATAATTTAAAATACTAAGACACAAATGTGCTATTTGTTACTATGTAAAAGAGCCATTATTATTGTGAATTTCTTTTTTCTTGGGAAAACCAGCTCTTTTTAAATTATTTACCATAGTGTCAATTATTACCACCATTAATAATGATAATGATACTCATCGAGAACTAGCAATGTGCTCAACACTGAATAGAATATAGAGGAAATCCTGGCTCTAATTCCATGGCACAGTGGCAGCACTATTAACCCCTTATTGTTGGCAGAATCCAAATTTGGCAGTGCTTCTGTACCCCATCTTGGAATTTTCAATGGCATGGACCTAGGAGATCATCCCATCCTCTTTTCCATATTTTCCAGTTTCCTCCTTTCACCTCTAATTCTTGAATCCCTATCTTTAAAATTATGCTTTCCTTCCCTCCCCCACCTCAATTCATTATTCTCAGCCTCAGATGCATTCAGTATCCGAATGCACAAGCAGGCTTTCCCCCCATAGCCTGGCACCAAGCTGCCCCAAAGCTTGCAGCTCTCAAGTTCTTCAGTCCGGCACTAATTACCAGTTTCCTTCCAGCTGAGAGGAACTAGATGTTAGTCCCACTAGTGTGACTGTCTCAATGGAATCTGTTATCAAGTCACAGGACAAGATGCCAGTCTGGCACTATCCTTTGGACTGGAAGTCCGGGTGAAAACACAGACGCATTGTCTGACGATGAATAGCTAAGCTGTGAAACCAATAGCTTGATTGGGCACCTACTACAAATTAACTTGTCAAAAGTAATTGTACTATACAGGATCAAGCTTCCTTTGTGTATATGTGTGTGTGTGCATGTGTGTGCAATACCCATTTAGGTCTTTCTGCTTTCAGAATATGTAAATATTACATATCTAGTATAGAAGGAGAGAAAGCAATAAATGATGGCATCCTTTGCTAAGATTTTCAATCTCTATTAGTTGAGGGATGTTGTAGACTTAAGTGAGGTACACGTTATATTTAGGCTTAATGAAGTATAAGTTAAATGCACATGTAGATCTATATTTAAATATATATACCTATAGAAATATACATATAAATATATAACTGCACATATATGTATATAATTGTATGTAAGTATATAAATACATATGCATAAATCTAGATATAGGTTAACTATATTTTTAAGAGAGGCTTTTTTATTCTATATCTATTTACATGTAGAAAGGAAAGAGTGATGCAGAGGAAAGAATGCTGGATCCTGGGTTCAAATTGTGTTATTTGGAATTTTGGGGGTTCCATTGAGAGGTATTTGGGGCTCATTTGAGTTTTAAATATTTAGATATATGACAAACTTCCTGTGAACTTTTAGGGGACTTGGAAACTACATTTCCCGTGATTCAATGGGTTTCCAATCTTATGTGATGACGTGACTGAATGTAAAGTGTAGCTTGAATAGAAAGGACTTGATTGGGACATTCTCTTGGTACAAGGCAGCCAGGTGGGGAGAAGGTATGGCTGGGAATTTGAATTAGATGTTAGCAGGCACGTGGTCATCTTATATTTTACCAACATGGCCTTAATTAAAATATTAATACTTCTTTTAATATCCATCTATATTAATCTTAATAATAACAAAATCCCTCTATCATTTTATTATCTGTGTGGCCATTGACTAGTCACCTTCCCTCCCTCTGCCTCAGCTTTCTCATCTTATCTAGATGGCCTCTCAGTTTCCTTCCAGATCTAAATCTGGGCTCTTAAATTGAATATTTTATAGTGACTGTTTTTCAGGAAGTAATTAATATCATTGAAATAATCCATACCCACTGAACATTTTTATGAATAACTAACATAAACTCCACCAAAAAGGATGCTTATTTTTACCATTTTAAAACTTTATTTTTGGGGGGAACCGTTTAATGATTGTTGACTTAATGCAAAAATAAAGGTTTGAAAAAATAAATAGAACTCTATTGGTTTTGTTGGTCTAAGATTCTAAAACATTGATTACATGGAACATATTTAGGCAAATGGAGATAAAGTTTGCAGTCATGTACTCATCCCCTGAGACAATTATCTTCATTTGCATGTTCCTTTTATAGGATCTAAAAGAATATAAAATATGTGCTGGAAATAATTTAACATTTAACAATCACATGGTGCTTTAAGGCTTATAAAGTGCTTTATGTGTATTCTCATTTGATCGTCATAATAGGCCTGAATGCTATTACAGGTGATGGAACTGAAATCAAGGCAAGTAAAATGACTTGCTCAGGGTCACACAGTCACTACATGCCTGAGATAGCATTGGAGTCCATTGTGCCATCCATGACCCATTTCTGAGTAAAAATGAGCCAACAACGAGCCAACACTACAATAAGCATGATATCATCCCTGCCTTCCTGTCTCTCCAACTCTCCCACTTCTTGACTACCATATTGCCAAATGACAACAACTGAGAATGATTGTCAGAGGTCCTACTCAGTACCTCAAGCTTGATATCTCTAAAACCAAACAGGAAGTCTTTGCTACAAAATCTGATCTTCTAGGCTTTTCCTTTCAATATTTCTGCCTTCATGTAGTCAGGGGTGTAGAGGGCATTCAGGGAGGACTAGAACCTCTAGAGTGAGGCTCTGCCAAGCCCTTTCCAGGGTTTCTACTCCTCTACCTTTCACTCAAGTCTCACCTCTGGCTCCAAGAAGCTGTAGCATGGGCAGCAGCCCAAACCTTCTAAACCAGATGGAGGGTGACTGACAAGTCTCAGTCTGGTTGGTGAATTAGGGATCATGACTCCAAGCAGGTGAAAACTTCCCCCAGCAGAATGGGTGGATGAGAACAATGTGTTGCAGTGGCTATGATGGTGGCTGAAGCAGGGACTGTGGAGCTCTTAGAACTTGATCAAACATCAAAGATGCCAACATTATCCACTATATATCTAGGACCATCTCCAGTTGTCCTGACTTCTGTCTTGCCATGGTCTTTGAGGACTCTGAAAGAGAGAGCAAGGAGTGTGACTTTGTGCAACTCTGCCTCATTTCAATCCAATTCATGAGCAAGTCAAGACATCACCCTGTGATGTCATTGATCCTCTTTGAAAATGAAGGACAAAAATAATAGCATGTTTATCACCTCCAAATTATTTTTGATTCCTCTCTTTTCCCCTCCAAATACATCCAATCACTTATCAAGTCCTACTGATTCCATGTTTGCAACATCAGTCATATCCATCTTCTTTCCATTTGCATTGACACCAACCTAATTTAGGCCTTCGGTACCTCTTATCTAAACAATAGCCTCCTCACTTTGCTTCTATTCTCTTCGACCTGTAAATATAGCATTTTGGATTAATATGCTTAATACAGAATTCTGAACACATCACTCCACTACTCAAAAGCCTAAAATGGATCTCCATTACCTATAACATTGCCCTTAGACTGCATAACATGGCTACAAACTGCCATCTCTTACATCTTCGTATCTAATTTCATCTTACAGTATCACCCTTCATGTAATCTATATTTCAGGTAAATCTTAGAGGCCTTTTTTTGTTATTCCCTAAACATGTCTTATGCTTTGCTATCCTAAGTCCTTTGTTCGTGATATTCCCAAAGCCTGGAAAGCATCTTCCTCTCATCTTTCCCTCCCCAGCCCTACTCTATTGACATTTTGCTCATCTTATTTTTTTTTGCTTGTATGCCAAAGCTACTTTCTCCATGAAGCCCTCTCTGCCTCTATCTTATCCTAAGGAAAATGAATTTTCCATCCTATGTACCAAGTAAGCTCCCAATGCACTTACCATATTTTGTTTTGCGTTATAGTTTTTGTGTCCATGTAGTATCTCCCCAAGTAGGCTGCATGCCCTGCAAAGGCAGAAATTCCACTTTATGCATCTTTGTATCTCCCTCACCACCAAGCACAATATTTTCAAAATGTTTGTTGACTGACTGAGAGAATAAATGGGCAAATGAATGAGAACCTTTCATCCATCAGCTGAGTCATCAGGTATCCAAGCTTTGATAAAAGGCAGAAGGGAAATGGAATTCTCAGTTTCTTGGCTGTGAGCTATATATATATCATGTCATTCTTTTTTTTAATGAAATGCCAATAAAAACAACACTGAATATAAACAACTAACAAAAGATGCGTTATTTATGTTTAAATTCATTTCAGCACCTAAAATATAACAATTCTTCCATTCCTTTTGTTTGTATACATACATGTGCATATAGCATATTGTTAAAATAGAGCTCATTATTGTTCCTCAAAACTATTCTCCTCTTCTAACCTCCCTATTTTTGCTTTCAGTCTCCCAGTTTGGTACCTCAGAATCACTCTCTACTCTATCCAACCTCATTCCCACAAAGCTATTCTGTTGCTAAGTTGTATCAATTCTATCTCCATGATCTCTCTTGACTCTACTCTCTGCTCTCCATTCCTGTGGTTCTGTCCCTTCTCCAAACCTTCATTATCTTTCATGCAGCCTATTACAATAACTTCCTAATTGGTCTCTTTACTCTCAGTCTCTCTCCTTTCCAGTCCACCATCCACTCAGCTGCCTCATTGATATTTCTAAGCAGTAGTTCTGACTATGTTACTTCCTTGCTCAAGGAACTTCGATGGCTCCCTAATATCTAGAAAGCTCTAAAGCTCTTCATAATGTGGTAGCAACCTATCTATCCAGAATGATTTAGCATATTTTCCCTTCCCACCTTTTATATTACAGCCAAACTGGTCATATATAGAATTTCACCTCCTGCTACCATGTCTTCATTCAATCTGTCCCCCTTGCTCTCTCTTCCCCTCTACCTTTAATAGTCCTTACTGTCTTCAAGACTCAGATCAAGCGCCATCCCTTACATACAACCTTTACTGATTCCCCCATTTGTCAGTGCTTTCTCTCCCCAAATTACTTTGTATGTGTTTATTTTTCGGTAAAAATATTGGATCTCATTGGTAGATTTTAAGTCTCTGTAAGAAAGAGATTATTTTTTTCTTTGATTCCCTAGTACTGAACTCAGAACTTGGAACATAGTAAGCATGTAATAAATACATATTGGAATGAATAAATGATCATGTGCAGAAGACCAAATTCTATACAAGCATGAAGGTACACATACACACACATGCACACACACATACACACACAAACACACACTCACCCTCTTCTGAGATCCAAATACACTTTTTGTATTAGCATTACCACCTCAGTGGGAATTTTCTAAGTGTGTCAAGGGTGAAATCTTGTCTTGGCCAATTAAGTCACATTTCTCCTTATCATTCTTACTGTGTTCTTCTATTTCTAAATGTGTTATCAATTTTTAAAGCATTTTCTTTCCACACTCTTACATGCTAAAAGTATTTTGGTACCATAGAGGGCAAGTGTTTTGTTGTAGTCAGCTATCAATTTTTACTTAGTGAGAGTTATAGACCAGCATCAAAGTATCTATTACAGAGACATTTTCCTCCCCTTTTAAGGGAGAAGGAAAAGAGGGGAGGAGTGCTGAGCTTTTTGCTTTTTTTAAATGACCTGATATTTATGCCTTTAAACCTACAATTACAGGTCATGACTTCCCTGTATGGAGCCTTTTATAGACCTATCAGTCAATAACTGGTGTGAACTTACAGTAGTTCACTGGTAGTCTCTAATTAGCAAATTGCAGGCTAAATCCAAATGTTTAAAGAATACTTCTTCCTTTCTTATTGGAGAACCAGATCATTACATATTAATAAATGGGATAAATCTTTACAATTTATAGCTCTTCCTTTCTCTGTAGTAATAGCTCACACTTATATAGCACTTACAAGTTTTATAAAGCAGGTAGGACAAATATTAGCATTGTATCTTCCATTTATGATGAAAATACTTGGGATCAATCATTTTATGTATTATATTTTCTTTATATCAAAAGATATCAAAGAGCCAGAATTTCACAGAAAATATCTAAGAGATGTTTGCAAAAACATCTGGGAAAGTGGGTAGCGGAAGTGAGTATCAACACAATCTTCATACACATTCCATGCAGGCATACACGTGTGCGTGCGCACACACACACACAATTACACACATACCCATGCTTCTATCCCCCTCTGACTTATGCTTCATAATCCTGCAGGGTCTGCTGTCCTCTTGATGTCAAGAAGCAGGCAACAGCACCAGCCTGGAAGTCTGGATTGTAGTCAGGGTAGACAACAAACAAACCATTAAAGTATGGTTCAAGGCAAGCAGAGAGTCCTTCACACAAAAAAAGTCAAAGGCTCTTGGGGTAGTTTTGTGGCCCAGTGGATAGAGTGCTGGACCTAGAACTAGTGGTATTCTTTTTTTTAACCCTTAACTTCTGTGTATTGGCTCCTTGGTGGAAGAGTGGTAAGGGTGGGTAATGGGGGTCAAGTGACTTGCCCAGGGTCACACAGCTGGGAAGTGTCTGAGGCTGGATTTGAACCTAGGACCTCCCATCTCTAGGCCTGGTTCTCAATCCACTGAGCTACCCAGCTACCCCAGTGCTGGACCTAGAAGCATAAAGACTTGAATTCTAATCTGTACTCAGACACTAGCTGTATCAACTTAAGGCAAATCACCTAACCTTTTTGCCTCAGTTTCCTCAACAGTGAAGTGGGGGTAATAAAAGCATCTATCTCCCCAACTTCATTGCAAGGATCAAATGAGATAGTAATTGTAACACACTCAGCATAGTGCCTGGCATTTGGCAAGTGCTATATAAATATTAGCTATTAGCTATTATTGTCTACTGGACCACAGAAAGTTTGGAGCAGAAATGGTTCAGCACCTTGGACAGCTCCTTGAGATCCCCTCGCCATACTTCAAAACCAGACCTCGTTTGACTTTGTCTTCACCCTACAATGTCAAATTATTTTCTTATATATTTTCCCATTTGAGCCTCACAAAAATATTATGAGATGGACCTGATAGGTATTCTTATTCCCATTTTAATGATGGGGAAATTGGGTCACCAAAAAGCTTCTTTTTCTATACATCTTCTTAATTAAGACCTAGATCAAAAACCTTGATTCCAAATTTTTTGTAGAACTGTTCGATTTAGCAGTATAAATCTTAGTGTTCCATAGATTTTTTATCTTAATAAATATTTGACTTGGTATTACTGTGGTTTTTTAATGCTTTAGTGGAGCTTTTTATTTTTTTATACCACTCATTTCCCAATGACACCCTTATCCTTACTCACCGAATCTGTTCCCATGCTGAAGAAAAATAATTAAGTAGAATAAATTGATTTGCAACTGTAAGATATAGCATAATCTTTACCAGTAATCTGCTGCAGCATGGTGTACTACAGTGGAATCAAACTCAAATAGAAACAGGGGTCACTAAACCATACATAAAGATCCCTGCTGGCTGAATATTGGCTTAGAAAATCACATATTATTATTATTATCCATGTTCTGTTGTATATTTATCTGTTTTGTTAAAGATTTCCCGATTACATTTTCTCTTGGGAGTATGGTAAAGCATAGTGGTTTGATACTTCTTGTACAATGAATAGAGCATTGACCCTGGAATCAGGAAGATCTAGCTTCAAGTCCTATCTCTAATGGATATTTTCTCTGTAACTGCTGGCAAATCACTTTAGCTCCGTGGGTAACTTAACCCCAGGGAAACAGCTTCCTGAGACTTATCTAATATCAGAGATTTACTGTTGGGCTGCATCTGTGGAGAGAGTTTGCATGAAAATCATAGATCCTTCTCTAATTTGCTTCTGTGGAAATCTGCTTCTGAAGGTTTAATGTAAATCAATGAGAAAATGAAATTCAGTGTTAAAGTTCAGCCTCCATATAGTGCATTCAGAAATTAATTTGTTGCATGAAGTGAGGCATAACTGTACTCCTATTGACCTGGAGACCTTGGTCAGGGCCTCTGCTTGGACAATATCATTTCCTACAAATGAGTACTCCATGAAGTATGCCAACAGTTGAAAAGAACTTTGTCATCTCTGTGCTCAGCCACATGCCCTTAATGTTTTGTAACTTCCAAGATGGCACAGCTGCCATGACAAGTGTTCTCTAGGTTACTCCAAGAGGCCACCACTAAGCTGGGCTTAGGTGGGCATTGCCATACCAACAAGGGGTACAAAAGTCTCCCTAGCCACTGGCATACCCAGGAAGATGTGGTTTTGGTATTGATATAGTAGAAAGAGCACTGGTTTCGAGACAGAAGACCCAGATTAAATCCCAGCTCTGTTATATGCTCTTAGATAAGTCACTTTGGGAGCTTCAAGTTCCTCCTTTCTAAAAATAAGGCAATTGTAGAGAGGTGGAAGGAAAAGGAGGACTAGGGAAAGGTTTCTTCCCTTAAAAAATTAGAACAGAAGAAATGCCAGAATGAATCATAGTCAAGGGCAGCTTTAAAAGCTACATATTTATTATATACTTTAAAGGAAAAGCAAGCTGTACATAATAGAGATTCACAGTTTCATATATGCCTTTCCTTCTGCTCCAAAATGTTTATGAAAATGTTCATTTCATTTGCTGTTCCCTTAGTTCAGAATGAAGGAAAATAAATGAAAGGGAAAGGAGATGGATTGGTTGCTCAGGAGGAAGGAAGTCCTCACTAGAAGTCTTCAAATGAATTCTGGATGACTTCTTCAGGAGATATAACAACCAGAGAGTTGGAGTAAATATCCTTTGAGTATCTTCCTTCCCAGATTGAAATTTTGTGATTCTGTGATTTGTCAAGAGCTTTGCAATAAATAAATAAAAGTCAGAATTGAAATCCAAAACAATGAAAAACACAAACAAAAACATGGACATTGAATTAACTGATATTTATAAAATACTTGCTGGTTTACAAATCACTTTCCATGCATTTCTTCATATGACCCTCACAGTATCCCTACACTGCAGTGCAGTTGGTATGAGCTTCCATTTATAGATGTGATAGTGGAGACTCAGAAAGGTTCAGTGTTTGCCCATAGTAGCAGACGTGAAAATTGAATCTAGACCTTCCTGACTCTAAGTATAGCACGTTATTTATTCTGCTAGACTGTATCTATCTAATACAGAACAGGGTTAGCCTTTCTTGGGCTATGGATACCATTCGTAATTTGGTGAAGCCTGTCAAAATAACGTGACTTGTTGTCATTGTCATCATCATCATCATCTTCGTCGTCATCGTTGTTGTTGTTAAGATTGGGTATCCTCATCTTGTCCAGGCTGCAATTACAGTGGTCACTCATGGGCACAATCCTACTGCTGATCTGCAAAGAAATTTGGCCTGTTTCCTTTCTGCCTTAGTCTAGTTCAGTGGTTCCCAAACTTTTTTGGCCTACCGCCCCCTTTCCAGAAAAAATATTACTTAGCACCCTTGGAAATTATTTTTTTTAATTTTAATAGCAATTAATAGGAAAGATAAATGCACCTGTGGCCATCACTGCTTCCCTGAATTGCTGCAGCGCCCACCAGGGAGCGGTGGTGCCCACTTTGGGAATCACTGGTCTAGTTCATCAGTTTGTTCCTCCTTAAGAAACCTGGTCCTTCCTCTCCTCCCCCTCTCCCACTCCCATGGATTTACCATATTGCTGTCAGACTTGGTACAAGGACCCAATCAGATTTAACCCTACTGCAGCTCAGTACTCCTGAACTCAAGCAATTCACAAGCCTTAGCTTTCCCTAGTAGCAAGGATTACCAACATTCAACAGCATGCCTGGCCAGAATAATGAGCATTTTAAAAATAATGTCTCAAATATATAAGATAAAATGCCAAGGATTATAAAGGAAAGTGATTATATTGAAATACAGTTGTGTAACCTTATGTGTATAACTATACATATATAAACATATGGATTTCAAAACAATTTTGCAGCTTCTAGGTTAATAATCCCTAGAGAGCTAGATACCCTCTGAGTTCTCTTCCAACTCAGTCCTGAGTGTCTGATCCTTTTATGAACCATCATATTTAAGTACTGAGAACGCCCTCTAATTCTGATCATCTTTTAATATTACTTTCCATCTCTGTCAGCTAATTTGTCACTCACAAAAAAGCTCAGCCTCCATCCTAAACAAATATGCCCCACCATAGCCAAAGAGTAGGCAGGTTAACAGAGTACCTTAATCTGGCGTCTAGCTATATGTCGAAGTGGCTGAACTGATCCTTAGCTTCATGAACACAAGGCTTATCTGTGTGTGATGGATCTTATGCAAATGGAGAGAACCAGAGTACTTCTGGAGGGAGGATATTCTTGGCCATTCCCATATGGAAACCAAAGACAGAAGGTAGGGGAGCCCTGAAGTTTAAGCAAGGTCATGTTAGGAGAATTGGCTAGGTACCAAAGCCTGCACTTCCAAGGGGGCTTTTCTCCCCTGTTGGCCGTGGGGGTGGGAAGAAGGCAGCTAGAGCACAATTTGAGTGATGCTGCTTGATGCTACCCTTTGCAGCTGGTCACTGAGACCATGCCCCCTCCCTTACCTAAATGTAACTTCTTCCTCACCTTCATCTACTGTTTCCCCCTTATCAGCATCTCATTTTCTCTGTGTTATTTTTAATTTTAGAAGCAGCTGCATTGGAGAAGACAATGGAGAGGACAAGGGCAAACTTGTAGATTTTTCACTCTGCCACATTAGGAAGATGGACAGTAAGCTTCCGGCTGGCAATAACTCGCTCCAAGCCCTGACTGCCCTTTTTGATTGGTGCACAAACCCCATGGATTTGACAGCATGTCTAAAAGGAATTGAAGGGATGTGTGTTCTGCATGTCTGAGATTTATTCCTTCGGCTACATATGATGTGCCACTGCATAATGGCCCTGAAGAGGCATTTTTGCCCTGAGTGTCTTGGTACAAATTCCAGAAAGACATGCAGATGGAATCTTTTAGACATTTGCAGATGAGTCTACTCACAGGGATTCTCTTTTCAGACTCTCACGCGCCTCCAGAACCCCAGCTCCTTAACTTCACTCTCATCTTTTGTGGGAGATTAAAAAATGAGTTTTTATTCAACTGAAAGATTTGACAATTTTAATGTAAAAACAAACCATCGTTGTAACATATATGCATTTCTCACTTCAGAATGATCTGTTTCATGGAGATCAGCCTCAAGCATCCTACCCTATCCTTAACCAGGTGTGAATAGGCTTGTATGTCTCTCAGTAAACACTGAGGGATAGGAGAGTGGTTGCATTGTAGCATCTTTATCTGTAAATGCATAATGTAATGCCTATGTAACATCTTAGGAAAAAAATCTAACTTTTTAAAAAATTCCACCTATAGACTAATAGCTCTGCTTAAATAGAAATAGATTTTGCAATGATCTGCCCAAAACCATGACTTAAATTACAAAGGGGTTTTGAAGAACTAATTACTGGTTGGAAGCTGTCTATATAAATTTCATTTTAATAAAGGTTAGAACAGCAGATTAATTGCACTTACGTGGTCTATTAGATTGAATACGGGGATCAGGAAACAAGCAGTTATTCAAATTATATTAGTTTAATGCCTAAGGTAAAACTCGGATCCTAGAATCTTTCCTTAAAGATCTGACTAAGATTTGAGCAATTTTTTAAAAATTCAATCAGGAAATCCCAAAGCCCAGGTCTTAAGTTCAAGCCATATATCAGTTGGATGCCTCCACACTATTCCTTTAAAGCCTGCTTGTAGCAGAAACATCAGACTAAAAGAAGGCTGTCAGGATATGATAGAAGTCTACCTGTAAGAAGACTCCAAAGGCCTTGGGAAGACTCTTTGCAAAAGCACTTGGGAATCTATCTGACTGACAGTCTGAGACTAGAGACAGGGGCTCCACTCACTCAGGGATGAGGCCTCCTCTTCATGTCCCAGACCTCGAACTCTGTTGGGTTTTTGGTCTCCAAAGACATCACTGGATGGTGAGATCCTATAGGTCAGGGGCTGTCTTTTGACCCTTCTGGTGTTCCCAGCATTTAACACAGTGCCTGGCACATAGGGAGTACTTAAATAATGCTAGGACTATTTATTGACTGACACTAACTGCCCCTCTCCCCAATAAAAAAAAATGTCATTTAGATTTCTCTTGCAGCTCAGATTCCAAAGAAGCAAGATTGTATGAGAGGTAGGGCAAGAGATTTGTGGTTCAGAGGAGCTGGATTCAAATTTTCTAGTTGTGTAGGAATGTCACTTAGCCTGCATAAGCCTTAGTATTCTCTTCCATAAAATGGGGATAGTATCTATAGCATTTAACTCTTAAGGCTATCATAAGGATATGAGAAAAGGCAATATGAACATCAGCTATTTTTATTTTAAACCCACAACCAGAGTATCTGAATGTCTTTTTTTTTAATTGTCATTTTTTCAAATACATATAATATGAAATATATGTATATGAAATAATACAATTTGTAACAGGATGTCTTAAAGGATCAGGATTTTGACACCAATGGCACAAGTGGTGCCAAAATACAAATGACTGTCACCTGCATTTGAGCAGAAGCTGGAGCATTAATTTTCCTCTGAATTAGACCAATGATGAAAGATGTTACAATACCCACCTATTCAGACTTCCAAGAGCCGATTGTTAAATAAAAAGTGTGAAATTGGCAAATGCTACAGATCAGAGCTTGACTCATTGTTTTGCTGATTTTTTAGATTTAAGAAAGTGAGGGGGAAATTTTTAATAATTAATGTTAAACTATTTGTACAACCCAAGAGAATTGCTTGTCAGCTCTGGGAGGGGGGAGGGAAGAGAGGAGGGAAAGAAAATGAATCATGTAAACATGGAAAAGTATTTTTAAAATAAATAAATGAAAATTTAAAAAATATTCTGCTTAAATTGAAAAGTTTGTTATACATACAGATTTCTTTTGAAAAGTTGGTTGTTAAACACTTACCAGTGCATTCCTGCATATTTCCTATCTCTCCCATAGACAATAGACTCAAAATGAAGACTCAGGCATTTTTGGACATGACCAATGTGGGAATTCGTTTTGCTTCACTATGTTTATTTTTTATAGGATCTATTTCCCTCCTTTTTCCCCCCAATGGGAGTGGAAGTATAGAAGAGGGAAAATAGATTTTTGTTACATTAAAAGAAAAAAAATTTTTTTACTATCCTCTGAATTCCAAAGCATATAAATTTGTATGTGACTGTGAAAATAAAACCAAAGCTGCCATTTTAATATGATCGGGGACTTTTAGAATGCTAGAGTTGGAAGGCACCTCCAGAGGACATTTGATACATTCTTCTGTGCACTGGCTCTTGAGCCTTCATTAGGAAGCTGTACACAAAGCAGTGGACTAGCAGTCATGAGCCTGAAAACATTTTCTGAGTCAGAGACAAAACTAGGAACTTTTTCCACCAGGGACAAAGACAACTTGGAAGAGGAGAAGACCCTGGTATAATAGAGAGCCATATTGTTGAGACAGGGGACAGTCTGGTTGGGAAAAAGACATGGCAATGAGGATCCAAGAGAGATATAAGAATGACAATCTCAGTAAGGAATTAGAGGCGTGTGCCCACATCCTCATAGAAATAAGTCTCCTGGATATCAGGACTCTGGGCTAGTGTCTCATCTTCCCTATATTAGTTACAACTTTGTTTCTAACTGATGCATAAACCCTGTGAATTTGACATGTCTGAAAGGATTATGCTCTGCCAATTCCTTAACCATTGTACTGGGATAGGCTGGGTTTCCTTTGGAGATCTGCCTCTGGATTCATCTCCACATGATCCAAGCTTCACATATTTGAGTCAGATCCTTACCCCCACTTAATTCTTCCCATTAATCCATGTCTCCCCACCTACCCCAAAATAATCCACCTAGGGCAGTAGTGTTGAACTCAAATAGAAATGGATCCTGGCAGCCTGTGTACTAACTTAGAAAACCACAAATTAACATTATCTGTGTTGTATTTTATTTTTATTTATTCTATGAAATGTTTCCCAATGACATGTGACTTAAGCCAAACAAATGAAAAAGGACACAACAAATTCTTGTTTTTCCTCTGAACCCCAGGAAGGCAACTGAGCTACCACTAGGGCTGAGCTCTTCATAACAATGCAGATTAACAACTCTGATCCTTCTCCTTTTCTTTATCATTGATACTTCAATTCAGGCTAATTCTATACAAATTATTAAATGTCTGCTATGTGTGAGGCCCTTGAAGACTTTATGTTTTATTGGGGGTGGGATGGAGATAGGGTGAGAGGAATATAGCAGGCATGTAGCTGAATCTATGCCTGGTATTTTGAGGAGGGAGAGAGCACTAATAATTGGGGGATCAGAGGTCAAACAGCTGCTTTTCAAAAATTCCTCATTCTCCTTTTTCTCAATAACCAGTCTTTCATTTTAGGCGTAGGTTAAACCTTTCCTCCCAGATGCACCACATAGAATGTAGAATGGGTGTGGTGTGCTGTGGAATTCTAAAAAGGTTGGGAACCCCAGCTGTAGGGAGACTGTGTGGGGAGAGGAAGGAGGAAGAGGACATCCACGTCTGCCTTCAAGGTTACAGACAAAGACTAGGAACTCACAATGACACATGAAACCATTAAACCTTTTCACAACAAAGATAGAACCCTTATAGAACAGATGATTTATAACCTTTTTATGTTGTTCAAAATACACTTATTCCATAGATTCCTAGACAACAAGAAAACTCATATCAAAGCAAGTTCGTGTCAAGCCACTTTCAGAAGTTTTAATGGAGAGCTCAGAGTCCATCCTCTTCTAAGTAGAGAATGATATTTCCATATATTCCAACAATTCAGTTAATTCTTATTAAATATCGTACTGTAGCTAGGCACTTGGCTAGACCCTGGGGGTTCAAAGATAGTAGAGAAAAAAAATTTGCCTTCATGGAGTTTATGGTACCCTGGGGGGAAATATTATATTATCATGGGCATGATCTAAGTGTTCCCCTAATCCACTTGATCCAGAAGCTCCCACAACATTTGGGGCTTGAAAGATTTTAATAACACCCATAAATGCTCATCTAGGAGATTGAGGATCATGGGCTCTTCCAAGAACAAAGGGAAAGAGGTCAGGAACATTTTTCCTTAAAATTAGACTTTTAGAGCTTAAAGGGAGACCTTGGAGATGAGATAATTTAAACCATGTGGCCCTTTGCTCTAAATAGCTATTTTCTCCTGTAACTTCCATTTTAAGGAAGAGCCTACAGGCCACCTATGTTCACTTTTTCATAACTCTCTGAGCCCTGCTCCCAACTCTCTAGTCTTCTTTCTCCATCATACCCTAAAAGGCTTCTCATGCCACCTCCCCCACCAGCCTTCCCTTGCTGCCTTTGATCTACATCACATTTTCAGCTTCCTTTTGTAGTTTATCCTCTCCCATTTGGATTTTCGCTCTTGTGGGCAGGGACTGCCTTTATTTTTAATTCTATTTGTATCCCTGGTACTTAACACAGGGGATATCTGGCACATAGTAAGCACTTAATAGGTGTTTCTTGACTAGTAGTAATTAGCAAATTGGGAACTCAAATCCATCTCTTAGGATCAAGGGATCCTAGTTTTGGATCTGGGATGGATTTTAAAGATTATCTAGTCATTTGACAGAAGGAGAAACTAAGACCAGAAGACATAAAGTGTATTGTCCAAGGCCACACCAGGAAGAGGTGGTAGAGCCATCATTTGACCTTAGATATTCTAATACTAAATTCAATATTCTTTAACTCTTAAACCATTTCCCAGGCCAGCACTCATCTTTCTACTTCATCATACCATATACCCTACAGTACATAGGGTAGGAAATGGCACTAGTCCATATTTTGAAATCTTAATGATGTTATACAACATCACACCAGGCAGGAGAGGCCAAGGGAGGGGTGAGCTATGTCTGAAGTAGTCAGTTTTGCTAAATGCTTATCAGTTCACATTCAGAATTCCCCCTCTTGTTATTGTGTTAAACACCAAATAAAAAAAAAGAATTAATCAGGAAATTCCATCTGGCGAATGATTCTAATTCACAACATTCCTTATTGCTTCAGAGGATTAAAAGCAATCCTCGAAAGTGGAGCACACTAACGGGAGCCCCAAGCAGCCCAGCACAAAGGCCCTGGAGTGCCATTTTCTTTTATACTGTAACCTCTTTAAGTCACTAGCAACCCATAAATAATCTGGCATTTTACAGAAATCCCTCTACAAAAAGTAGTACCGTGCAGGAATTTAACAGGAGACACTTTTAAGAAGTTTTAATTTTTAAAAATAAATTAATTCATTATCTTCAGGACCCAAAATAGCACCAAGATTTTAGCTTGTCTGATTCCCAGCTGTTTACTGTTTTGCCGCTCTGTTGAGCCATTCTTACACATCTGTATTTTGTCCCATGTGTAAGTCGTTGTTAATTGAAGATTCTCTTGACTCTATGGTTGCCCTGTCGTGCAGCAAAAAAATGCTTTGATGTATATTTTTGGAATCGTTGGAGCTTTGGTGTTTGTTCTGGACCAACTCAGCACTTGCTCTTGGTGTTGATATTTCCTTTGTTTCTCTAGGCTGGGTTGTCAGGCAATATCTTAAACCTTGAAATGAATCCCTGAAATGAAAGCCTAAACCAATTTAAATACATATTGAAGAGGGAGGGAAATCACTTTTAAGGCAATTCTGAGCTGGCTAGAAAATCATGCTCAGCTCGATGTTAATATTGGAAATGTTGCAAAGTTTAGATGCCAATGTGCCTTGCATCACTGCATTTGACGAGTTAACTTTCTATCAAAGGGTCATGGGAAAATGTTCTTCATCTGGGTCTGAGCTATGTAAAACCAGATACGAGAGAAACCTTATAGCCTTAACCCTACATAAAAATCAAAGATTTTATTACATAAAATCTTTGCTTTTTAATATATTTATTAGATATAATATATATGTACATATATGTATATATACACGTATTAAGTGGTTGGCCTAAAGTTAGAAGGCATCCAGCCTCAGAAATTAATACACACTCATTACACTTTTAAGATCAGAGGGTTTTAAAAGAGAAAAAAGGAAGCTATTGAAGAAGGAAACTTTTTTGCCACCACCTTGACTGACAGGAGTGGCATATGTAGGTTATGTCAGGTTTTGGCCCCGCAGAAACCTTAGGGATAGTTTTCTTTTCTGAATCACATGTAAGAGAAGCACATATTATCCATACTAATCAAAGATAAATAGAGGGGGCTCATATGAATCTTGTAAATATAAATTAATCAGTGTTCCTATAATTTTACCAGCCTAAGAATCATGCTTACCCCTTCATGATAACTGAGAAGGGGGATAGCATTTTGGCAAATGAGAAAACAACACAGCTTTCAACACAGTGGAAGAAGGAGCAACATTGAACATAACACTGCTGAAGAAACCGAAGAAGGAAATAAACACCCAAGTTTGTTTTCCAAAACCTCCTTCTGTAAACAGGTTATTTTCAATGGCACAATGAAGGTGACCATTCAAGTTGGCCCATCACACTATGGAAAGAATGCCAAAGAGATATGATTACTTTGAAAGTGACACCCTTTTGGGTCAAGAGGGCACAAGGGCATAAGGACAACCTACAAGGACCAGATAAACAATGTTGGGCCAACAAGAAAATGTCTACAGCATTTTGTGGGAAAGAAAAACCCTTCTACTCAAAAGAGTTTCCACAAACCATGCTGGGAGATAACCCCCCCCCAAAAAAAAGGCTTTTTTTGGTTATGTACTACAAGATGAAACATCATGGTACAATGGAACAAGCAATGTATTTGGAATGAGGTTCAAATCCCAGGGGCTGCTCCTTCCCTTCAGTGTGATCCTGGACAACTAAGTCATTTAAGTTCTCGGAGTCTTGGTTTCCTCATTTGTAAAATGAGAGAGTTAGTATAGATCAATGGTCTCCAAACTTTTTTGGCCTACCACCCCCTTTCCAGAAAAAATATTACTTAGCACCCCCTGTCACATACTATCACCACCCCCTTACATTTATTCACTGCCCCCAAATGCACCTGTGGCCATCACCGCTTCCCTGGATCGCTGCAGCACCCACCAGGGGGCGGTGGTGCCCACTTTGGGAATCACTGGTATAGATGATCTCTAAAGACCATTCCTGTTTTAAATATATGATGACACAAAATGCCCAGATGCCATAGAATGTCAAAATATTTTTTCCAAGACTCATTATCCTTCATCTTCAAGTTGTCAAACAATACTGAGCTTTTCTGCACAGTGAAATACTAAATCTCCTTGGCTAAATCACACAATATAACAAGGTGGAGAGAAGAGGTGGACATGAGGATGGGATTCAGAATCATAGAATTTAAGAAATGGGAAGGATCTCTGCAATTATATGGACCAACTCAAACCTGAAAGGAATTCCCACTAAGACTTGTGCCCAACAAATGATTATTCAGTATCTACTTGAAGACCTCTAAGAGGGGAATCAAACCCCTTCCAAGACGGCCCATTCTACTTTTGGACAGTTCAAATTGTTTGGAAATTTTTCCTGATATCAAACCTAAATTAATATCTTTTACAATTTTTACCTCTTGTTCCTGATTCTGTCCTCTGGGGCCAAACTGGATAAGCCTAATCCCTCCTCTACATGGCAGCCCTTGGAAAGACACAACAGTCTTCTTTTCTCTAGGTTAAGCCCTGCCAATCCCTTCGACCAATCTTCACAAGTCATGGACTCAAAGCTCTTCACCATCCTGGTTGCTATGCTCTGAATACATTCTAGTTTGTTAATGTGCTTTTTAAATACTGCTGCCCTGAACTAAATATAATGTTCAAAAGGAGGTATGATGAAGGCAGAGAACAGTTGAACTGTCATTTCCCTTTTCTCAGATCTTCTCTTTCCCTTTTTCTTGGCTCTCTTAACCTGGTCTAAGATCAGATTAGCTTTTTTGGCTGCCATATTACACGGTCAATTTCTATTGAACTTGCAGTCCTCTTAAACCTACAGATCTTTTTCAAAACTGTTGTCTAACTATATCTTCTGCAAATATTTGTGAAGTTGCAAGACTTTACATTTATACCTGTTGAATTTCTTCTTATTAGGTTTAACCCAGTGCTCTAGCCTATTAAGATCCTTTTGGATCCTGATTCTGTCACTTGTGAATTGCCTGTATCTCCCAGCTTTGTGTCATCTGAAAACTTGATGAGATTGTCATGTATTCCTTATCTAAGTAAAGGTTTAAAAGTTTAAACAGCACAATGCCAAGCACTCATCTTTAGAGTACTCCACTAGAGGCCTCCCACCACTCTGACATTGAAAATGGTTAACAACTATTCTTTGAGTCCAATTATACAACCAGTTATGAATCCATCTAATTATATCATCATCTAATCCTTTTCTCTGAATCTTCTCCACAATAATTTTAGATACTTTATAAAAAGCTTTGCTAAAATCTAAGCAAGTTATATCTACAGCATTCTCCCTCAACTATTAGTATAACAATCTTATTCCCCCCACCAAAAGGCAATGATGTTAGTCTAGCATAATAGATTTGACAGAGTGTTCTTGAGAGAGTCGTGCTGCCTCTTTCCAGCTCTTTAATTATTGGTTCTAGACACATTTTCCTGAGAATTGATGTCAACTTCATTGGCCTCTATAGCTTATTCTAGTCTCTTGTCTTTTTTTATTATTGGGACATTTGCCCTTTTCTGATCTAATGGTTCCCTCCTTTTTACCATGATCCTTCAAATCTTCATCATTTAGTATCTTAGCAGTCACACTTTCCAGTTCTTTCAAGACTCAAGGATGCAGTACATTTGGGCTGGGTAACTTAAAATCTTCTAGAAAACCTCTTATTATTTTCTTTTTTATCTTGGGTATCACTTCCCTGTTAATCATTTGTTTTGCAAAGAAAACAGAGAGGAAATAAAATTTTATCAGCTTTGCCTTTTTCTATATTCTTAGACCTTCTGGACCAGGAGTTATTAACCCATGGATGGATTTCAGGAAAGCCTTGAACTTGAGTTATTGTAGTTTACCATTATTCTTTAGCAGATCTATGATCTCATGGATATAGGTACTTCTTCCAATTCATCCATGTAGGGAGCAACTCATCCATGTCTTTTTATTCCATTGTGACTCTTTTTTATGCCCACCTCTAAATCCTTCATAAGAGTTCATCCATTGTAGTAGAGGCCTTAAATTATCAGTACCATTTATACCCAGGATACCTCCATACCTAGTAAAGCACTAGTCCTATCTTGGTATATACCCTTCTTTGATCTTGTATTTCCTGAGGACGTGATATAGTGAAAAGAGTGTAGAATTTGGAGTGAGGACCTGAGTTCAAGTCTTGCCTCTGCCACATACTACCTATATGACATTGGGCAAGTGTCTCCATTTATTTAGGCTTCGGTTTCTTAATCTATAAAATGAGAAATCATACTGGCCTCTCAGGTGCCTTTTGGTTCTAAATCTGATATACTCTGATGCAATGAACCATACCTAGAAAAGGATGTACTCTGAATTCTCCATTACAACCAAGGAAAGATGTCAAAGAACCATTGTATGCTGTCTTTAAAACAAACAAACAAACAAACAAACCTTTACTTTCTGTCTCAGTAACAACTCTAAGACAGAGGGCAAAGGCGAGGCAGAAAGGGTTAAATGACTTTTCCAGGGCCACAAAGCTAGGAAGTGCCTGAGATCAGATTTCAATCCAAGTCCTCTAGACTCCAGGCTAAGAACTTTATCCACTGAGCCACCAAGCTGCCCCACATATGCTCTCTTAATAAATGTCCCCTGATTGCCCACCTCTGTGGCTTTGTTTATGGTATTTGATATGCCAGAAATGCCTTCCCCCCATCTATTTATTCCATATTTGAAAAGCCTAAGTCAAGTATCATCTCCTCCATGAAGGCTTCCTTGACTCCCACTCTTCCCAATTTCTTGACGATGACCTTCCCTCTTCCCAACTAAAATTTTACATAACACTTTGTATTTTATTAGAGTGCTTGCATGTTACCTGGATCAAGGTTATCTGAATATTTCACAGCCCTTCTTGGATTATAAGGGACTGCATCTTATTTTTTTTTAATTTTTATAAATTTAAACATTTATTAATATTCATTTTTTAAAACATTTATTAATATTCATTTTTAACCTGTTTACATACTTTATGCCTCTACTTTCCCCTTCACCCCCCGCTCTCCCCCCACCCATGGCCGATGCACATTTCCACTGGTTGTAACCTGTGTCCTTGTTTAGGGCCTATTTCTATATTGTTGTTAGTTGCATTTGTGTGGTCACTGGAGTCTACATCCCCAATCATGCCCGCCTCAGCCCATGCGTTCAAGCAGTTGTTTATCTTCTATGTTTCCTCCCCTGCAGTTCTTCCTCTGAATGTGGGTAGCGTTCTTTACCATAAATCCCTCAGAGCTGTCTTGTGTCATTGTATTGCTGCTGGTACAGAGGTCCATTACATTCGATTTTACCACAATATATCAGTCTCTGTGTACAATGTTCTTCTGGCTCTGCTCCTTTCGCTCTGCATCACTTCCTGGAGGTCTTTCCAGTTCACATGGAATTCCTCCAGTTTATTATTCCTTTTAGCACAATAATATTCCATCACCCGCATATACCACAGTTTGTTCAGCCATTCCCCAATTGAAGGACATCCCTCCTTTTCCAATTTGTTGCCACTACAAAAAGCACAGCTATAAATATTTTCATACAAGTCTGTTTATTTATGATCTCTTTGGGGTATAAACCCAACAATGGTATGGCTGGATCAAAGGGCAGGCATTCTTTTATAGCCCTTTGAGCATAGTTCCAAATTGCCAGCCAGAATGGTTGGATCAGTTCACAACTCCACCAGCAATGCATTAATGTCCCAATTTTGCCACATCCTCTCCAACATTCATTACTCTCCCCTTCTTTCATTTTAGCCGATCTGCTAGGTGTGAGGTGATACCTCAGAGTTGTTTTGATTTGCATTTCTCTAATTATTAGAGATTTAGAACACTTTCTCATGTGCTTATTGATACTTTTGATTTCTTTACCTGAGAATTGCCTATTCATGTCTCTTGCCCATTTTTCAATTGGGGAATGGCTTGATTTTTTATACAATTGATTTAACTCCTTGTATATTTGAGTAATTAGACCCCTGTCAGAGCTTTTTGTTATAAAGATTTTTTCCCAATTTGTTGTTTCCCTTATGATTTTGACTACATTGGTTTTGTTTCTACAAAAGCTTCTTAGCTTAATATAATCAAAACCATTTAATTTACATTTTGTAATTTTCTCTAACTCTTGCTTGGTTTTAAAATCTTTCCTTTCCCAGAGATCTGACAGGTATACTATTTTGTGTTCACTTAACTTATTTATAGTTTCCCTCTTTATATTCAGGTCATTCACCCATTCTGAATTTATCTTGGTGTAGGGTGTGAGATGTTGATCTAAACCTAATCTCTCCCATATTGTTTTCCAGACTTCCCAGCAGTTTTTGTCAAATAGTGGATTCATGTCCCAAAAGTTGGGCTTTTGGGGTTTATCATACACTGTCTTGCTGACGTCATTAACCCCAAGTCTATTCCACTGATCCTCCCTTCTATCTCTTAGCCAGTACCATATTGTTTTGATGACTGCTGCTTTATAGTATAGTTTAATGTCTGGTACTGCTAGGCCACCTTCCTTCACATTTTTTTTCATTATTTCCCTTGATATTCTTGATCTTTTGTTATTCCAGATGAACTTTGTTATAGTTTTTCCTAATTCAGTAAAGAAGTTTTTTGGTAATTTGATAGGTATGGCACTAAATAGGTAAATTAATTTGGGTAGAATATTCATTTTTATTATGTTAGCTCGTCCTACCATGAACAATTAATGGTTTTCCAATTGTTGAGATCCAGTTTTATTTTTTTGGAAAGTGTTTTGTAGTTGTTTTCGTATAATTGCTGTATTTGTTTTGGTAGATAGATTTCCAAGTATTTTATATTGTCTAGGGTGATTTTAAATGGTGTTTCTCTTTCTACCTCTTGCTGCTCT
>NC_058135.1:120549640-120595679 GCF_016433145.1 Gracilinanus agilis
AAAGAAAGAAAGAAAGAAAGAAAGAAAGAAAGAAAGAAGGAAGGAAGGAAGGAAGGAAGGAAGGAAGGAAGGAAGGAAGGAAGGAAGGAAGGAAGGAAAGAGAGTTGGAGATTGTATAGAAATGCAACTAAAATAGCCTGAGCCAGAATCCTAAATTGGATAGACCCTATTGTAAACCAGTCAGTATAGTGCATCTTAAATTTCTGTGTTCCTGTGCCTTTTTAATAACATGTCATGCAGTTTCACTGTCTTATCATTTCTCCTGTATCAAGGAGAAGTGAATGTTTGTCCCCAGCAAAGCTGATCTAAACAACATCAGCTCAGAAATCACTAGTGGCCAAGTCATCAACTCTTATTGGTGAATCAGGATCTGGAGTCAGACTCCTAGGAGACATGAATTATGTCTGAGATGGTCTATTTCTCCCTTATTAGTATTCAAGGATTGTTGGACATTTTTCCCCCTCTCACTCTCCCTTGCATTTATCTCAGTAGTTGTATCATTTGATTGCCAATGCGTCTGAATTAAGTAGCTCTGTTTTAATTCTATCCCCCGCCTCTTCATGAACACTAAATTCTCTCTCAATAACTATCCCCTGAATCTGGCACTGCCTGGAGGGTGTTCTAGCAAAGCAAGCTCAGCCTTTATTGATTTGTGTATCCTCTCCATTCTTTGGTATGGGTCAGTCCTGATTCTGAAGTAAGAAGTTTCAGGTAACAAAAGAGAGTGACATTGATGAACTGGCAGGACAGCTAAGACACATCTTCTGGTTTTCTTTCATACCAAACAAGTAGATACTTTACTCTTTCCTAAGAAGCATCAAGGAGGGGTATACTCAGAGTCTGAAGGAGCAAACTCCTGATTCATTCTCACAAGTCTTTATTAAGCATCTACTTAGTGCCAGCAACTGTGCTAGGCCTGTGCCTGAGAATGCAAACGCAAAAATAAACAGTCAAAAATAAACTTCAAAGAATTTATATTTTAATGTAATTTATATTTAGTGTAATTTATATTTTAGTGTAGTTTATGTCTAGTGTATTCTTGTATATATTTTAGTTTGGGAATTTATATTTTAGTGTATATTTTAGTGTGCACCTGGGAGTACACACACATACACACATATGTGTACATGAATAAGGAAATACAAAACATATACAAAGGAAATAAAAAGAAATTTGAGGCATCTATCAATTGGGGAATGAATAAACAAATTAGAGTGTATGAAAACAATGGAATTCTACTGGGCAGTAAGAAATAATAGCAGTTGCTTCAAAGAAACTTGGAAAGTCTTGTATGAACTGATGGGGAATGAAGTGAGCAGAACCAGGAGCACAGTTTGTCCAGTAATAACAACATTGTAAAGGTAAACAACTTTGAAAGATTTAAGGATTCTGATCAACACAATGACTAACCACATTTCCCCAAAACCAGTGATGAAGCATGATATCCACCTCCTAAAAAGGACATGACAGACTGAAGGTACAGAATATATATTTTTGGACAGGGCCAAAGCAGGAATTTGTTTTGCTTGGCATATCTGTTGCAAGAATCGCATTTTGCATTTTTCTCTTATCAGTGAGAAATGGAAAGTGGGAGTGAGAAATGGAAAGTGGGAGGGAGAGAAAAGACATGTTTGCTTATTGAAAAAAATAATTCAAAAACATAATAATTTGGAGGGGGGAAATCTTTTGGGCCTCATACACAAAATCCATGTGCCATAACAAAGAATGGTTTTCTGACTTCACATTTTCAGAAGGAAACTAATATCTTTAGATTGTAGAACTAGCTAGACTCATATCTACTTAAAAATCATAGCTTCTTTAAACCTTGAAGTTCCTAATTTCTTCATGTGCCTAGAACTGAAATAAGATACTGCTCACAAACCGTGTGTACATGCATGTGTGTGCCCACATTGTAGAGCAAATTGTAGAGCAAAAAATACCCTGATTCCCAAATATATGAAGGGGGAAGAAGCAAAGAGGAAAAGGAGGGGGCAGAAATTCCCCAGCGTGCAGAATGGATCAAAGAACATGCTAAACATAGCTTACAAGAAAGCAGAATGTAGAGAGCTCTCTCCCGTGACTTGAAATCTAGAAGGATCTTCTTTCAACTAAATGGTGAGATGTATAGGGCGTTCACAATCTAGCTGATACACTCTCAGAGAGACTTTTGTCCTACACAAAATTCCTGTGTCCTCTCAGGGATCAGTAAGATTCCTAAGTCAGAAGAAGCCCAGACAAATAGTGAACTGTCCCTTGAGGCCCTTTGTAGCCGGAATAGATATTACAACTCGTGGGCCATGGAAGACTTATAGCATCAGTGCCATATTCTTGCTGCTCCCTAGGCAGTAGTTCATCTCTGCAAACACATAGTACAAGGTATTCTATTGCCTTCCAATGCAAAGAAAAAAAGTTATGGATTCTGTTACCTTAAAGCAATCTTCTGAAGAGGGCAATTGCACTCTCTCTGTTAGTGTTTATCCAAGTCAGAACTTTCAGAGGAAAATAAAATGTACTGAGACCCTTTCTTCGAAGAGCCTGTTATAGGCACATTTCCCAACACTGTTGCCATTGGGCTAGCCGAAGAATCACATATCTATTTTCCAAGGGTTAGTCTGGCTCAGTGTGGAGAAGTTCATCGAGGGATGAATGAAGAATCAGTTTTGTTGGTCAGAATAACTCTCAAAGACTATATGCCAAGTTAGAGAAAAATTGAGACCTTTGTCAATGGAGGGGAGTACCTGTACCATTGAACTCATAGATATTTAGGAGTACTGGAGTAAGAATATTTCTAATACTATCAACTGACCCTAAAAATAGCTTTTTCCAGAAATAATTCTGGATTTGTAAAATGTGGTATCAACGATGGGGCTCCTTCTTCCTCTAAACTTAATTCTCCATTCTTTATGCATAGAAAAGATGCTACTGATCCTCTGTTAAAAGCACATGACCCAAGAGTCCAATTTCCCAATGTGTTGATGAATTCCCGTTGATACAGCTGAATTTTCTTCCCTTGTCCCCTTGGTGACTAATGATATGCAGACATGAGACAGATGAATGAAGTAAGGTCTCTTGTCTGTGGTCAGGATGCTCTCACTGTCTTTTGCCTGGACTATTACAATGGCCTCCAATTTGTTCTCTAGCCTCTCCCCAGGTTTATTCATCCTCTTCTCAGCCACCAAAATGGCTCTTCTAAAGTCTAATTATGTCATACCACCCTACGACCACCACCATCTCTCAAACCCCAGTGGCTCCCTATTACCTCTAGGGTCAAATAAAAACTCCTCCATTTGGCATCTCTTCACCATTTAACCTCTTCTTAACTCTCTAACCTTCTTATACATTATGCCCCACCATGCACTCTACCATTCAACCATACTGGGCTGCTTGCTGGACCACACACAGCCTTCCACAACTCCTGTCTCCACATCTCTGCATGGACTGTGCCTCATGGCTGAAATGCCATCTCTCTCTTCAGCTCTGCCTTTTAAAATCTTCACTTTCTTTTAAGTCTCAGCTCAAATACAATCTTCTACATGAAGCCTTTCCAGATCATCCTAGCAACTAGCACACTCCCTCCCAGAATGTAAGCTCCTTGGACAGGAAATGGTTTTGTTTTTACTTTGTGTCCCCGGCAATTAGTCCAGTGGCTGGCACCTAGTAAGCATTTAGTAAATGTTTGTTGATATGATCACAGGCATTTTGTCTTTTATTAAGGTATAGACTCTATTAAGTAGATTAAGAGAATCTCAAACAATAAAGCTGAAAGAGATCTGAAAGTTATGCTGGTCCAACCCTCTCATTATATATGAGGAGATGAAGATAGAGCTATAAAGTGACTTACTGGAGTCTCACAGTTAATTGGTGACAAAACTAAACCTATCATCCAAGATTCCTCAGTTCTAAACTGATAATCCACTCATTACATTCTGCCGCCTTTCAACAATTCTTTTTAACTTCCACACAGGAGCAAAAATTGGTGGGTCAAAGGCTATCATTAGCTTTAATACAATTGGAAGCCCCAAAGATGTATCAGAACACTTTGGAGTCATATTCATAGGATGTTTCTGTTGATCACCTCATCGATGCCCAGCTCAAAAGCCAACTTCTTCATGAAGTCTTCTCTGATTTCCCCAGCTAGAAACTGAGTTCTAATTTGATGACAGAAGACCTTATATTTATGTACTTCTTGTTGTTCAGTCATTTTAGTCGTGTCTGACTCTTTTTGTCCCTATTTAGGATTTTCTTGGCAAAGATAATGGCTTGATTTGCTCTTTTCTTCTCCAGCATTTTACAGATGATGAAAGTGAGGGAAACAGGGTGAAGTGACTTGTTCCGGATCGTGCAGCTAGTAAGTGTCTGAGGCCATAATTGAACTCAGGTCTTTCTGCCTCCAGGCCCAGCGCTTTATCCACCATATTATATCCATTTATTACATATTTATTATGTATGCATTATAGCCCACATTTTGCATCTGATATTCTATATACTTCCTGCTCGGTTGCATGCTTTCTGAGGAAACAGGAACAGGAACCAAATCTTATATACAAGTATCCTTTCCACAATGTGACAGGGGCTAGGGAAATGGCATCCCCATGATCTGGAAAAGCTGAGTTAAAATATTTTGAGCCTTCCTTTTTGACAATACTTTATTGTAAAATTTGGGTTAAGTTATTTGGTCATAGACTAAATAATTTCTAAATTTTTGCTGTGTTGTCTTCTGGTCTTTGTGTGTCATCTCCAGCTTCCATAAAACTCCCCCAAAATTCTCATTTAATTACTTAGGCTGACCCGCAATGGAAACCTCAGTGAGGAAAGTCATGAATAGGGAAGGGATACCCGTACATTTATATCTTTCTCAACACTTTGTACGTAGCAAATAAATTAAAGGAGGACCCAGTGCCATCAGGTTAGATGTTTGAATGAAATGAGAACCTCATGAGTCAATTAACAAAAGGTTTATTTTGCCCCAGCACGTCAAAGATGTGTAATGAGGATACAGCGGCACTCAGATTCTCTGGACTCAAATTTTCTCGACTCCACGTGGAAATGAATCTATGGCAATATGGCAAGATCTGGACATGGCGACTTCAGTGGGT
The DNA here is from genome assembly GCF_016433145.1 of Gracilinanus agilis. Taxonomy (NCBI): domain Eukaryota; kingdom Metazoa; phylum Chordata; class Mammalia; order Didelphimorphia; family Didelphidae; genus Gracilinanus; species Gracilinanus agilis. The sequence goes on from NC_058135.1 coordinate 120,554,737, forward strand.
TTCAGAAATTCACCAAGTTGGACAGGCTCAGATTCTGTATGCTCTTATGTGACCAGCAAACTCTGTTAGGAAAGCCAGGGTCATTTGGGGCCTGGGGAACAGCCCTCTCTTCTATTAGGGAAAGCTAATCCCTGTGGCAAAGAGCAATGAAGAGAAATCTGGATCTTTCCCAGATTGTAGTGAGGGGAAGGAGAGAAAAGCTAAAGTCAGGAAAACAGGAGCCAATCAGGTTCTAGAACCACTGCACAGGAAGAAGAGAGGAGGAGTGCCTAACCTACATTTTGGGGAAATGCTGATAGATATTAGTCCTATTAAAAGCTACTTGACAAATGATCATTGAATAGATATGAATGGCCAAGTTTGAGACAGCCAAACTTGCTCTATTTTTAGCTTTCAGTTTTAATATGTTTTTTAAAAAGAAACTTGTGTGTTTATATAGTTCCAACAAAAGTGTGACATTTTAATTCAACTTGGTAAGCATGTTGTTAGGTTTTATGTGTGCTAAACAGCACTGCAATAGATGTTGGGGGAGATACAAAGCTTAGAGGTGATCAAGTTTCTCTCCTCATAGAGCTGACAGTGTAGTAAGGAGTTAAAATATATATTGCAGTCATTGTTGAATCCTTTTCAATCCTGCCTGACTCTCTGTGATTCCGTTGAGAATTTTCTTGGCAAAAATACTGGAATAGTTTGCCATTCCTTCTTCAGCTCATTTTACAAAAGAAGAAACTGAGGCAGACAGGGTTAAGTGACTTGCCCAGGGTCATAGAGCTAGTAAATGTCTGAGGACAGATTTAACTCAGGGAAGAGTTAAGAAGAAGGCTTCAGGCCTGGCACTCTATCCACCACATCACCTAGCTATCCAGACTATTTAGAAAAGGCATAATTTGTCCCCCAGAATCAATTCCCTTTATTCCCACACTCCCATGTGGAGATGAAAAGAGAAAGTAGTCACTTATTGCCAGCCAGACTTATGTACCTCTAGGTGCTCTTTATACTCTGGGTAAGCCGATATTAGTTGAGAAGTCACTGACTCTCATAGACAATTAGATATGTGAATTCAAACTGATAGGTGAAATGAAGAATGATGGCTAATCTATGCCTGCCATTAAAAGCATACTTCCTAGCTGCTGCGACTTGTACAGGACACCTCAAAAATTCATCCCTGAAAAATGTCTCTCTTAAATTAAAGCATAAAAGGGTCTGTGATTTCGTCATGCTGGGGAGCTCCTGGTATGCAGCCTCCCTCTACCAATAGAGCCATCAACAACTCCGAGAGCTTTGCTAAGGGGTTGCCTGAGGGCCAGAGAGGTGACAGGCCTTGTGCAGAGTCTCATAAATGTCAGGGGTGGAATCAGAACCTATTTCTTCCTGAATCGGAGACAAACGCTCTCCATTTTACCACACTGTCTTCTTTTTTCTGTGACTAGCTCAAAATTTATTTGTAACATATGTATTATGTGTATAAAATACAGAACCCAGAAGCCCTCTCCTACAGAATGTTGTTTTCATCAGAAACAAAAGTCTTCTACAAGATTTGTGTTCCCTACAATAAAAAATTCCGCATCTCCACAGTGACAGAAGTCACCTTTTTGGCAGGACCAAAATAGAACTCTCAGCTAGAGCTGTCTGTCAGCGAAAGTTCTGACAGTCCACGGATTTGGCTGGCAGGAGAGAGCTAGCAAACAGTTCCTAGTGAAAGGGGTGTAAAAGCACCTGACTTGCTAAGGACAAACAGGAGGGAGAGGGAAACGTTCCCATACTGGGAAAACAGCCTGCTCACAAACACCAGACCCAACAGAAGGAAGCCAAGGGATTATTTAGAGGAAGGAGAGCCAGGTAGATTAGAGCCCCAGCCGTCATCGGGAGTGCTGGCAACGTCGGGAAGAATCATGATGGGATGTAAGGGGCCCTGGCCTGGGACGCTTCCATCTCTGGGTAGCATGGAGCCTGTTGGCTCTCTCCAAGCACAGGATTCTCTCACCCTCTAGTGGCAGGGGTCTTTATCTGGCTTCAAGAGATGGATCATGGTCCTTCACATGCAAAGACGAGGAGACTGGCTCACCATCACAGCTCGGTCTCGCAGCTATGGCGCAGACCAGCAATTCTCATGATGTGGCCGGTCATGCTTTGGGATGGCCATCGGAGACCCAACTCCCTCCCCACAACCTGGGTGATGAGTATATTTGGGAGGCAATAGAGCTTGGATATGCTAATTACACATGAATATGCAAGCCATCCAGAGTCTCCAGAGCCCTTGGGGTGTAGAGAGCATACTGCTCATATGCATGTATTCATGTCTTCTCTTGAGTCCCAACAGATGCTGGAACCTGAGATTCTCAGGACCAATTCTCGGGAGGATCCCTGGCCCAAACCTAAACCACCTGTAGCCTCAGAGAGATAGAGAAGAGATCAGCTTAATGATCTGTGAGTGAGAAGACAGAGAAAACGATGAGGAACAGAGAAATCCAGATAAATAAAAGCTCTTAAAAAGAATCTGTACATGATGTGAAAGGAGCCAGGCAGAGAGGTTTTGGTATGGGATCTCTATTTCTACCTGTACCTTATCTGTCTCAGTGACATTTCCATTTCTCTAGCTTGAAAAAAAAAAGTTTTACTAATATCTTTAACTAAAAAGGTATGAGAGTTACAACAAAGTTTATTTCCAGATGGACCCCATCCCTACATCCTCACTCCTATGCATCCCTTCTCTTGAAGCAAAGAAAACAGCAAAAGCAGGTGGGCAAAACCAACACTGAGACTTTGTCTGAGAGCATTTGCAACATTCTACATCCATGGTCTGCCATGTCTCTAAGAAAAGGGGAGAGGTGAATTTCCTCATCCCTTTTCTGAGTCAAGATTGGTTATTGCCTCTGGTACATAAGGTTAGCTTGAGGTCTGGAGTCAGGAAGACCCAAGTTGAATCTCCGACATTTACTAGCTGTATGACCCTAGGCATTAAGGACTTAACCTCTGCTTGCCTCAGTTTCCTCAAATAATAATAGCACCTACTTTCCAAGGATGTTGTGTAACTCAAGGCAAATAATATTTGTAAATTGCTTAGCATGGTACCTAGCACATAGTTGGCACTTAATTGATGCTTTTTCTTTCTTCTTATTATACTTACACCAAATTTGGGCTTTCTTCTTTTTTTCCCACATGTCCATAGCAATGGTCCATTCCACTAAGATATAGTTCACCATCAGTGAAAGGCAGCTTAGGAGAATGAAAAGAATAACAGTCAGAGTCAAAAAGACCCAGATTCCATTCTCACTAGCTCTTCATTCACACAGGCAAGTCACTTATCACCTCTCTGAGCCTCAGGTGGAGGGAATCCCCACACTAAGGAAATCACAAGTCCCATCCTTCTAGTGTTGAGATATATGGGTTTGGATCAATAGTACTGAGTAAAAGGCATTAGGGGATTCCATTTTTTTAAATCTTTAAGAACCTACTATGTGAAAGGACACTGTGATTCTACTTTGGGAAAGAAAAATCTTTTAAAAATGATACCCTTAGTTCCTTTTTAGAGCTACAAAAATGATAAAAATGCATCTGTAGAAATAAAAGGTAAAAAATTTCATGGGACATATATCATAGATCATATTTTCTAAATAGACTGTAAAATCTTGTACTTTCTTATCTCTACAATATCCCCAGTGCCAAGCACAGTGCCATTTTTTAAAACAGTCACTTTTAAAAATATGTTTGTTTAATGAATAAACTGTATTTTTTGTTTTGTTTTGTTTTTTTGTGAAGAGAAGTATCAAAGTTATCATCAATTAATTTATCAGTGTTTTTGGAAATTAGTAATATATGTAGTGCTTAAATCTGACAATGCTTTGGCCTTTTGGTTAAAGAGAAATGTAGATTTCTCCATGAAGGACTTTTAATAAATATAACAATCTGAAAAAAAATAATAAAATGATACCCTTACTGCTATTTCCTGTATTGGACTTTGCATCTCCCTGTCTGCATGCCTTTGCCTGCTAGTTCTCTTGGCTTGAATGTTCTCCATCCTCATTCCTACCTCTTAGAACCCCTAGATCTCTCCATGTCTAGCTCTGGGGCCACCTCCTACAAGATGTCTTTACTGATCCCTCCTCCCTCCACCAAAAAATTCGTCATACTGATTTGGTCCATATTTTATATTTACTTCTCCATGATTATATTATTCCTTCCTCCCTTTCAGGACAAATTAAGATCCTTGACAGAGCAGGGCCTATTTCTTTTTTGTCTTTATATCTCCAGGACCTAACTCATTTACTGGTGCTCCCAGATGAGGAAATTCCTTCCTCTACTTTAAGTTTCGCTTGATTCCATTACTTTAAGTTGTTAACTTCAACGCAATTTTTAATCTTAATGTTGTGTAGAGAGCCAAGAGGTTGACCAGAGTTACCTGGTCAGTAGGTATCTGAGGTATGACTTGAACACAGATATTTTTGGATTTGACACCAACCTTCTTTCCACTAACCAGGTTACCTCTCAATGTACATAAGGTGCTTTATAAGTTCTTTGGGGAGGTGGGGGGGGGGGGGAGGAAAGGTAGGTGGCTCAGTGGATTGAGAGCCAGGTCTAGAGACAGGAAGGCCTAGTTTCAAACGTGGCTTCAGACACTTCCTAGCTGTCACTTAACCCCCATTGTCTAGCCCAGTGATTCCCAAAGTGGGCGCTTCTGCCCCCTGATGGGTGCTGCAGCGACCCAAGAAAGTAGTGATGGCCACAGGTGCATTTATCTTTCCTATTAATTGCTATTAAAATTTAAAAAAAAAATTAATTCCTAGAGGGCTAAGTAATATTTTTTCTTGAAAGGGGGCGGTAGGCCAAAAAAGTTTGAGAACCACTGGTCTAGCCCTTACTGCTCTTCTGCCTTAAAACCATTTTTCTAAGTCATTCTAAGACAGAGGGTAAGGGTTTTAAAAAAAATGCTTCTAGGACCACCAAAATGAATCTTAAGAATAATAGCAAAAATTATCTGAAACTTAAATTGTCTCTTTGTACACTGTAGAATCTTTAAAATGTTTAATTTAGTAAATCTACATATATGTTCATACAAATTACACGTCAAGTCCATAGCTGTGAAGTCACCCTCTGCCTTAATGATTGAAAACCTGCTAGCATAATGTAAAAGATGAGCTATTTGTGCCATGTCCAAAGGTGGTTTTCCAAAGTATATACTTTAGAGAGCATTCTTAACAAGAAGGTGCTTTTTGACATGGACATGCTGCTTAACCAGGTTCTCTGAATGCTTTACAATGAAACAAGAATGGAAGAATGCCTCACATACAGTGGGTACTGAATAAATTTCTATGGGACTGAATCAAAGGTTCAACATCAATAATTAAGAAATAGATTATGAATCAAGGAAGACCCAATATGAAAACCCTTGTGCTAGCCAAGTTTCAAAAGTTCCGATATCTCTGAAATATATTGAGTCTTCCATTACCTAACCAGAAAGTTTTGGGGCACTAACAGGACCGTATGTCATTCACCATCTGTTCCCCTTGCTGTCCTCCCTTATGTGGTTATTGAATTATTTGAGAATACTTCTGGTTTTTTCCATTACATTTGTTCCTCCATACGTTTTGTTATTCTTCAGTAGTTTCAGTCGTGTCCAACTCTTTGTGACTCCAGTTGGAGTTTTCAGAGATACTGAGTGGTTCACCATTTCCTTCTCCAATTCATTTTACAGATGAGGAAAATGAAGCAAATGGGGTTAAGTGGCTTGCCCAGGGTCACACAGTTGGTAAGTGTCTGAGGCCAGATTTGAACTCAAGAAGATGAGTCTAGCACTCTGTCCACTGCATACCTACTTTTTCTTTAAAGAATTATCCTCTTGCTGAGCAACAACATTTTTATATTAGTTGAGCTCTTAAGATAGAAAGGAGAGGAAATGAAGGAGAACACTATCTAAATTTGTAATCATTCAATACCTATGTGTTAATGTGTTAATATAAACTCCTTTATGTGGTCCAAATCATTGAACCAATCAAAATGAAGGTATGTTAGGTACTTCTCATGTGCCCAGAATTGGTGAGAGCTATGGGAATGACAGAAAAGTTGTATAAACCATGAAGTTTATAACTTAGTTGAAATTTAAATAAAAAATATGTATTAAATGGGGCAGCTGGTTTGGCTCAGAGCAGGGGTCGGCAACGTATGGCTCTCGAGCCATATCTGGCTCTTTCGAGGGCCAGATATGGCTCTTTCTGCAGGAGCCATAAAGTCAATTTTTTTTCAGGCACTGTTACAGGAGCGGCACTGTGAGCACTGAACGGCTCTCACGAAATTACATTTTAAAAAATGTGACGTTTATGGCTCTCACGGCCAAAAAGGTTGCCGACCCCTGGCTCAGAGGATAGAGAGCCATACCAAGAGATGGGAAGTTCAGGTTCAAATAGGATCCCAGATTCTTCCTGGCTGTGTGATCCTGGGTAGGTCACTTAAACCCAATTGCCTAGTCCTTTACTACTCTTCTGACTTACTGCTTTTCTACTTAGTACTCATTCTAAGACAGAAGGTAAGGGTTTTAAATACATAAATATACATACACATATATGAATGTATCTATGTATGTATTTATTTATTAAACTTGGACATCATACAAGGAGCTGTGGATACAAAGATAAAGACAACAACAAAAACCAGTCCTTGCTCTCAAGGACCTTACATTTTTATTGGATGCAATATTTATAAATGTGCAAGTATGTAAAAGTATATAATATGTATACTAATGTGTATATTTACACATACACAATATACATATATAATTATGAGAATCTAAAGAGAGATCATGAAAAACTTGAGAGGGGAGGGATAATTGCTCGTATGAGGTAGAACCTGAACTTTGTCTTGAAGGAAATTAGTGATTCTAAGGCACAAGTGAAGAGGAAATGTCTTAAGGATATAAGGGACTGTAGGTGCAAAGACTTGGAGATAGAAGATAGAATGTTGAAGCTAGGGATCAGCTAACTGTTCAATTTGTCTAGAATATTGTATGTGAAGGGAAATGATTTGAAGAAACAAGACCAATACTATAAAACCACAACAAGCAATACCTGAATTTTAGTGCTATAATTGAGGTTAGAGTGTGTAGTACAGACAATAAATAATGTAGAATTTCAGAGGAAGTTTCATGGAAAAGTTGGGACTAGAGCCAGACCCTTCAGGGTGCTTAGGACCTAGATAAGTGGAAGGGAGGGGTATATAATATGACCAGGCACGTGAAGGTGTGTTTGTGGGAAAGTAGAGGAGATTAATTTTATTGCATAGAGGAGTTTGTGTGGAGGCAGAGTGGAAGATAAGACAAGATGGGCAGGTTGGGACCAGATTCTGGAGGACTCTTTCAGCCAGGCAGAGATTTGATATGCTTGGAAATCAGGAGACATCAAAGGTTTTTACTCAGAGGATTGATATGATAAAAGGAATCCTTACATAATTCTTGTGGTAGAGACTTTCAAAACATGAAAGGCCTTAGGCATACTTTGGGGAATTTTTTCACTTCTTGGGCGCTTAGGTCCCACTGAGAAAATCTGCAAACTTTACTATCTGACACCACCCAATATATTAACATTAAATCCTCTTGTAAATTCGCAATTCACAAGATTAAAGATCTAAAATAGAAGGGGCTTTAGAGTCATTTGGTCTTGGAGTGCTTAACCTGGGGTCCATGAACTTGCTTTTTTTTTTTTTAAACCCTTGTACTTTCTGTGTATTGTCTCATAGGTGGAAGATTGGTAAGGGTGGGCAATGGGGGTCAAGTGACTTGCCCAGGGTCACACAGCTGGGAAGTGGCTGAGGCCGGGTTTGAACCTAGGACCTCATGTCTCTAGGCCTGACTCTCACTCCACTGAGCTACCCAGCTGCCCCCATGAACTTGCTTTTAAAAATATTTTGATAACTACATTTCAATATAATTGATTTCTTATAATCCTATTTATTTTATTTTATTCATTAAAAAATATTCTTGTGTAAAGGGAACTCCTTCCTCCTAGGGTCTTGAACTTTCTTCTCATCCAATCCATCCCATTAGCATGGTTGGAATGCTCCAAACAGAAGTCACAGGTTAAGAGCTCTAGGAACATGACCCAGAACTAAGGGTTACAGGTCTGGGGCAGAAAGACTTTGACTAGTTCCTGAGATGTGATAGATCAGCTCAGAGAGACAGGAAGTGACATGGAGAAAAGGGCTATAAAAGATGGAACCATAGAGGAGATCAAGCTTTTGGCATGAGTTCGTTGGGATTGATTCTTCTATTCCATTCACCTTTGGTGGTGCAGGTGGAAGACACCCTCATGGGTTGGTAAGACTTGTTCTGAAGAGACTACTGGACTTCCACATGGAGATTGGAACTTTACTGGGGAGTGAGCTGAAATTTTATGGACCCAACTTTAAAGTGGTAGGCTAGGAAATAAATTTTCTACTTCTTCCTTTCCTTCTTTCTTTCTTATACCATATTTATATTAAATTAAATTGTTAAAAGTTACTATCATCCTTGTGACTTAAGAGTTAATTTTATAAACGGCAACCACAACAATTTTTTTACTAATATTATTTAACAAAACCAATTTCTAAATATTACATGTAGCATTTTAATTATTATATCTTACATTTATTTTCACTATTGCATTCTGAAGTGTGGGTTGGCTTTACTAGACTGCCAAAGGAGTCCATGACACAGAAGAACCTCATTTACATTCATTTAATTCTACCCCTCATTTTGTCTTATTTTTACATTTGAGACTAGGTTTCTCTGTCTGAACCAGGTTGGAATTCCCTCTATCATTCATGACCCCATTCCCATTATTGATTGGCACAGAAAATTTGATTGGCTCCACTTCCATTGTCATCTATCTGGTTCACCCCTTCCTAAGTAACCTGGTGCCCCCCTTTTTCAAGACTCATCATATTCATGCCAGACTTTGGGTAGATATCCATTTGCCTTTAGCCCTATTGCAGCTCAAGAACTCTATGTTTGAGCATTCTACCAGCTTCAGCCTTGCAGCCCACCCCCTCATTAAAGATAATGGATTTGAAGACAAGAGAATTAAAATGGCTCATCTATGGTCACAAAGGTAGAAACTGGCAAAACTAGGCCTTCTAACTCCAAATTAAGTATTCTCTTCTTCTCCACCAAAAAGGAACTGCCCCTTAAAAATAAGTGTAAATCCTTACTCACTCTCCCCAACACCCAGGGCCTCTCTCCCCTGTAGTTGCCCTATAGTTCATTTGGGATGCTGCCCTTAATTTTGCTCTTCTGCCTACAACCCACCACTGGGGGGAGTGGGGGATACTGCTGCCTGAAGAGGTATCTCTAGGTGTGACCTCTGTCTGCAGTGCCATTCTGGCCCTACCAGGTGTCACTGGGAATCATTCTGTCCCTCTTGATGTCACAAATCCTTTTGCATTAGGGTTTTATCTTTCCCCCTGATGTGGCACCTGGCATCCTCCTTGGAGCAGTCCACTTGGTGAGACAAATTCATCTTGATGGCAGGATATGTAGTTTTCCATATGATTTTGCCCCAAGAGCAGGGCCACCATTGTTCTTAAACTCCAAAGTAATGTGGTCACCAGCTTCATGTTTAGATATGAATATAAATCTTAATATCTTTTCCCTCTTATGACGGAAAGACTCCCCAGTTTATCAAGAACCTAAAAGTACTCTACATATTCTCCAATCTGTTCTCTTAAACAACTGAGAAGAATTATTCATATCATGTAAGCCTGTCACCAACTCTTACTAATGACATGCTCTGCCTAAGGTGGAAGGAAGTTGTGCTTTTTCCAGTCCTGAGGCATGTATGCCCTGAGACAGGCACTGTTTCATTTGGGAGAAGAAGAAAGAGGAAGTTCCCAGCACTCCATTTACTTATTTCAATGCTTTCAAAGATCAAGAAAATCAATCTGGCATGTTACAACGAGTGAAGGACATGGAATCAGGCAAGATCTCAGTCCTAATCCTGCTCAGACATTGTATTTGTGACCATGGACAAGTCACTCAATTCCTCTGAGTCTCAGCTTACTCATCTCTAAAATAGGAATAATGATAGTTACATGGTCTAACTAACCCATAAGGTTATAAGGAAAGTATACTGTCATCCTTAAAATGCTATACAAATATGAGGTAGTTATTGTGTCCATGGATTGAAATAGCAGAAAAAATAGAAAGATAGACAACTGGAAAATAATATGGGCTACACAAAGTTACTAACCTCAAATCCTTTGATCCAGCAATAATATCATGAGGCTTAGGCCCCAAAGAGACCGAAGAAATAGGAAAGTAATCCGTGATACAAAAATGTTTTTAACAGTCTTTTTTGTAGCATCAAAGAACTAGACACTAAGGAGGTGCTCATCAATTAGGGAATGGCTGACCAAATTATGATACATGAATTTGATGGAATATTATTATGCTGTAGAAAATGATGAAGATGAGTTTCAGAGAACCCTGGGAAGACTTATATAAACTAATGAATAATGAAGTGAACTGAACCAGGAGAACAAATCTACATAACGACAACATTGTAAAAACAAATAAGTTTGAAAGACAAGAACACTGATTAACCATGATTCCAGAGGACCTATGATGAAGAATGCTCCCTGCTCCCTAAAAGAGAGATGATGGACTAAATTGGCAAAATAAGACCCATTTTTGGAATGGGCAATATAGGAATTTATTTTGCTTTGACCATATGTTTCTCTTTTTTTCCAGTTATGGAGCTAAGGAGGGGAAAAATTAATACCTGATAATTAAAAAAATAGACATTTAAAAATCAACAAAAACTATGTTGGGTTAAGATAGCTCCCATAGCTCCACAATAGTAATAAAATATTAAAAGTTCTTAAAGAAGACCCTCTAGCAAACTGGGTAGATTCTCTGTGGCAAATACATGGGAGGGCATGGACAAGAGAATGAGCAGGCATTGAAGGGTGCAATCTGCATCACTAGCAAACATCATTGATAACACAGATCCATCAATATATGATCACAATTGTCACTATTATTACCTTTGATTCATTCATATTCTTCTATTTCCCTGTACCAAATTTGCTAAGTTTTTTTCTGAGAAATCTAAAGAAGAGATTGAAGAGGTGGTGTGATATCAAGGAACTCCCACCTCTCTCTTCATCCCATTCTTTGCTACTATCCTATCCCCGGCCCTTATAACCTCACCCTTAGAAGCACCTCACACCTAGAATGCTACAATAGTCTACAAGAAAGTCTAAAGCACTAAGAGACTGCCAGTCACTACCATTTTCAATTTATCATGTAAACCAGTGGTAGCAAACTCAAAAACAGGGGCCAGATGGCTGCAAATTGGCTTAGAAAACCATGTATTCATATTATCTACATTCTTTTTAGGGCAGCTAAGTGGCACAGTGGATAGAGTGCTGGGCCTAGAATCAGGAAAACATTATCCTGAGTTCAAATCCAGCCTCAGACACTGCCCATGCCACTTAACTCTGTTGGCCTCAGTTTTCCCATATGTAAAATGAGCTGGAAAAGTAAATGGCAAACTACTCCAGTATTTTTGCCAAGAAAACACCTACTAGGGTCATGTAGAGTTGGACTGACTGAACAACAACATGCTCTATTATATGTTTATTTATTTCATTAAATATTTTCCAATTATATATTTAATCTGGTTGGGTGGCACTCAGCTGCATGTTTGACACTTCTGATGTTAACTACTGTCACATTAATCTTTCTTGGGCATTTCTTCTTCCATTAAGGTCCTACTTAGTGTGAGTTCTCAAAAAGTATGTCAGAACAAAAGCACAAGCAATTTCTACCAAACTGGAAAGACTTCAACCTTATGTCTATCATACAAGGACCAGTCTAAGTGGCTCCATACGGCAAATCCCCATGAGGCTGCCCACCTTGAAACTGGCTTTTCAACCTAGATCCTCTGATGAAGAATCTTGATCACAGCTATTCATGAAAACTCTCAACTAAAGCTGCCATACAAACTATATTCCCCTCTCCTACAAGCTACAAAACACAAAAGAGAAAATGCTAGGTTTGGAATCAGGGAGACTTAATTTCAAATCCTCCCTCAGCTACTTTCTTACTAGTAAGCAAAAGGGGCAGCCACATCAATGGAATCATGGAAATTAGCAATGACTCACATTCATATAGTATTTTAAGCTTTAAAAAGCAGTGCATAAGGAACCCAGGCAAGGAAAGCAAATTTCTTGACTCCGAGCCCAATGTTCTTTACACAGCATCATGCAAGATTCCCAGCTTAGGTGATTTTTGTGTGACTGCAACCTCTTAGTGAAGTTATCCATACAGATGTGGTCACACAAGTGGCAGAGCAAAAGAGCTGAAAGACTCAAGTTCCAGCCAGGGTCTGGCCCAGTTTAAGTCCTTTTTGAGTTCTTTTTCTCAGGTCTGAGTTTCCTCAGAGTTCATACTGGATCACAGTATGAAGGTTCCATACAGTTTTAATGTTGCATGATTCATGATAATAGGGTGGAAATTCCTTGGGGGAAAGGACTGTTTTTAATTTTATCTATTCAAATATTAAGAATCTGTTGCTGGACCCAAAGGGCTGAAGCACTGCAGCTTCTCTCTTCTCTTTATGTGGTCCCTATATTTTGGATCCACACACACAGTTTAGTCCTGGACTGGGAGAAAGATAAGTCTCCCTTTTCTCACATTCTTTGGGGTGTTAAATTCCAACCCCAGTTCACTTTACCCTTTCCCCAATCCTGCCTGCCTCCACCCCCATCCCCTTCACAGACAAATTTTCCTTATAGTTCACATTTTGGTTTACACCTAGGGCTTTCCCAAAAGGGCAGGTTTAAAAGGTATTTGAGATAAAATATGAATCAAATATGGAAGTGATTTATTCCCAATCTTTATTTATTTATTTATTTATTTATTTATTTATTATTTATTCCCAATGTTGTTTGGTCAGTCATTTCTCAATTATGTCTGATTCTTTGTAACCCCTTTGGGGTTTTCTTAATAAAGGCACTACAATTGTTTTCCATTTCTTTCTCTAGCTTATTTTAGAGATAGGGAAATTGAGGCAAGCAGAGTGAATTGAGTTGCTTAGATTCACATAGCTAAGTAAGTGTCTGAATTAGATTTGAACTCACAAAAATGAGTCTTCTTGACTCCAGGCCTGACCTTCTATCCACTGCACCACCTAGCTGCCCTTTATCTTCAAGAGGAATGTTAAGGAAAGAACATCCACAAGTACACATTTGGCAAAATCTAAAAACAAAAAACAAGCAAAAACAAAAAACAAACAAGATTCAACAACTTAACCTAAGACTATTGCTACAATACATTGAGAGACTAATAACTTAAACCATCATAACATAAAGCAGTTTGCAGTACTATTGAACATGTTTTACAATTCAGCTCTTTATCTTCTAAACAATTCCTGATCCATGTCTGCTTGCAGAAAATGCCAGGCTTAAGCCCATCCTCTTCTTCTTGGTAATCATCTTTTCCAATGAAGCCACTCCCCTTAACACCAGTCATTGGACCCAGGATTTCTGAAACCTCTCAAATTCAAAAAGTCCAGAGGATGGAGACATTCATCTAGGGTCAGGAAGAAACAAAGCCAAAGGAAGAGGAGCAGATAGGGAGCCAGGTACAATCTTGAATAGTTATTCCTTTCAGCTAGCTACCACATGGGCATAGTTGTCATGATACTATGATGCTGGAGAGGAAAAAACCATCACCTCCCTTCAGTGGGAAGTTGGGTGATGACACCTGAGTGCTGAAGGAAAGAAAGAGCTGCCAAGTTCTCACTTCTTCTAATTGCTCTAGCTCAGGACAATTTATTTATTACTTCACCCAAAGTTACCAAGATATAGCACTGGGCTTGCAGGCAGGGAAATCCTCCCTCCATTATAGAATAGCTGTGTATCACTTCTTTCGAGCTCAGTTTCCTATTTATAAAATGAAGGGTTAGCCTTGTTAGCCTTTAAAGTCCCCTCCAGCTTCAAATCTCTGATTCTATGACCACTCATGGAAGGGATTCTTAACCTTTTTTGTGTCATGGACCCTTTTGGCTCTCTCCTGATGGATTGTGGACCCCCTTTCAAAACCATATTTCTAAATGCATATATATGAATATATATATACACACTTAAATATATTTTAAAATATATATGTATACACACACACATATAAAAGTTCAAAAATCCCAGGCTTATAGGTTTGCCCTATCTTACTAAAACATGTATGCTTGCATGCATGGGTTCTAGATAATTGACAATGCTCTCTCACTTTCCCAGTCAACAGTGGAGATAGGCAGGGTGATATGCTTGCTACTGTGTTTTTCAGTATGATGTTTTTAGCAGTTTTAAGATGCCTTCATTGAGGAAGAAAAGGCATCAAGATCAGTTGCTGCACTGACAATAATTTACTTAACTCGAAAAGGCTACAAGCCAAGACTAAAGGTGGAAGGAGAGTTGGTGTGTGATTTTTTTTTTTTTTTTTTTTTTTTTTTTTTTTTTTTTTTTTTTGGCAAATGATTGTGCATTCAATGTAATCTCTGAGGCTGAGATACAACAGCGTATAGATTGATCCTCTGCCTCTTTTGTTACTTTTGGCCTGACAATTAATACCAAGAAAACACATGTTCTTTTCTAGCTAGCACCACACCATCCATATGTGAAAATGTATTGAGAAATTTTGAATACTGTAGATAAGTTCGTTTACTTTGGCAGTATGCTTTCCAAGGGATACACATATATTCTATGTATATGTATATACACACATGCTGAGGTTGACACACATATTACCAAACCTAGCTTGGTGTTTGGAAGGCTCTGAAGGAAAGTATGGGAGGGAAGAGGCATTAGGTTGCCTCCTAATCTGGAAGTCAACAGAGATGTTCTGCGGATTTCATTATTAACCCTGGATATCAGTGTCATGCCAGGAAATTAAACTGCTTCCATTTGAATTATCTTTGGAAGATACAGAAAATCACCTGTTAAGATAAGATAACTAGACACTGAGGTCCTTTCTCCAGTTAAACTGCCAAGCACTCAGTCTCTACTGCAGAAAGCAAAACTGATTTAGTTTGAATGACAAACAGGGTTGCCTAAAAGACTATTTTACAGAGAACTCATACAAGACAAGCATTCCCATAGAGGTCATAAGAAACGAGATAAGGACACTCTCAAAGTATCTCTGAAGAATATTGACATTTTTGGTCTTGATTGTGAGACATTTGAAACAAAGGATTCATTGGCATAGGACTGTCCAGCAAGGCAGTGCTCCCTAACAAAAGGGGCTACGCTCTGTAAGCAAAGAATTTCCACAGCAGAAAAGAAATGTGAGGTGCAAATTTAGAAACATCTCTATCCTAAATGTTTAAAATGGGCTATTTGTGTGCACCCTCTGGTAGAGCCTTCTGAGTGTCTATTGATCTGATCAATCAGTCGGATACCCGGTATGTTGACCTTTATATAGAGAAGTTATTTTGGTCCTCTATCAGTACAAGTACAATCACCAACCAATTAAGAAACTAAATATTTAGCCCTACTTCTTCATCACCTATTTGCCTAAATGTTATCTCGTGTCCTTGTAGTTCCTAAAAATTTCCAGGGAGCAATTAGTGCACAGCCGGAGATAGTCCCTATAGAGAGTCAACTTCCAGTACAGTTTGCATCCCTGGCAATGTCTGGTACAAAGTAGAGAATAGTCAAAAGGACGCGAAGAGAAGTGAAGTAAATTGGGTTAGCGTTTGACTGATGCCTTGCATTAACTAAAGGTGTCTGGAGGTTTCAACAGGAAGAGGAACCTCCAGACTCATTTGGGCTCCTCCCCGCTCCTTCCTCTGCCTCCATCCACGTTCTGGTCCCCGTCCATCCTGCAATGCCCGACGGGAATGGTAGTTTTCCCTCAAGAGTTTCGGCCTCCTGCCTTCAAACTTCCGGAACTACGCTTCCCAGAGAGCGCTACGGCTGCTGTCTTGAACACGGTCACCTGACTCAGCCTTGGAAGCGCGATGGCTGCGCCCATGCTGCAATGGGCTCGTGCTGGACGGTGCTGGCTCCTGGGCCCCTGTCCTTGCCGTATGAGAGTGCTTTTCGCCGAACCCGGGCCGGGCTGGGTGAGAGGGCAGAGTTCTGCGGCTGCGCAGGAGCCGAGGCCGGGGTACCAAAGCCGTACTCCCTGGGGGAGGGGAGGAGAAAGGCTTGCCGGGTCCTCCCCTGGCTGCAACTCTGCACCCGGGTGAGAGCCGAATCTGAGGCCCCTCCCAGGCCTCTTTGTCAATTCGGCCCGTTTCCCCTGGGAACGTGAGAGAGAGTGCCGCTATGGAAGCGGAAACCCCTTAGGGTTCTAGAGGCCACGGTCCAGATTGGGGTGGGCGTGGAAATAGTAGGCGGGAGGGGGAAGGTGGGGTTAAGGATGATGGCCAATTTTACAACTTTAGACCCTATAGTAGCCAACAGAAGATAGGAGGGAATCGATGTGGGGGAAATGCTGGATTGGAAGCCTAGGGATCCCAAAATATAGAGCTGGAAGGATACTTAGAAGTTAATCTCCTTTTATGGATGGGAAAACCGGACTCTTAAGAACACACGGAACTTTGCCCAGAGGCACAGTAGGAGTAAGTTACAGTGCCTAGAATCGTGAGTTTGTATTCTCAGAAGTGGGTCTGGAAGGAATCTTAGAAATAAATCTAATTAAAGCATATTGTACTACTAGAGATTTACAGGAGAAAGACTACCGAATCTTCAGATTGATTCCTAATCCAAGCTATGCCTGTTTCCTCATCTGTCAAGTGAGTGGTTTAGCTAGACTAAAGTCAATACATAACCATTTGTTATTCATCTACTATGTACCATGCACTGTGCTAAGTTCTAGGTATGCAAGGTCACTAATACTTCTGAGTGCATAAGTTTAGCCAAAATGAGGTGTCCCTAGGCTTGTGCAAGTAATAAGCAGAACTAGGATTTAAATCTAGGTCCTTTAGGGGCAGCTGGTTAGCTCAGTGGATTGAGTCAGGCCTAGAGACAGGAGGTCCTAGGTTCAAATCCGGCCTCAGACACGTCCCAGCTGTGTGACCCTGGGCAAGTCACTTGACCCCCATTGCCCACCCTTACCACTCTTCCACCTATGAGCCAATACACAGAAGTTAAGGGTTGTAATAAATAAATAATAAAAATAAATCCAGGTCCTTTGACTCCAAATTCAGGGTTCTTTCCATGACACATCTTTTAAAATCAAATCATTGACTGTGCACCTACTGTGTATAGACACTATACCAGCTGCTGTATAGGGAATAAAAAGTAGCAAAAGACAGTTTCTGACTTCAAGCAGTTTACAGGCTTTGGAGAGACAAATTTCTTAACAGTTGAATAAAAGAGTCACTAGATTATTCATTTTTAGTGACCAAATGGATTGTTTTGAAAATTATTCTGTAGGTATATATAGAGAGAGCAAAGAGCATTAGGATATGCTTTATGATCATGGGCAAGTCACTTTACTTAGTTTCCCTATCTGTAAAATGAAGAGATTAAACTACACTCAGAGTCCCAACCTTTGAGCTTCAGGCAAGGAATCTATAAAATAATTTTAAGATAAAGTACAGATACCTTCTATAAACTGAATAATGTCCCAAATACAAATGTATCATTATTTTTCAAATTTACGTAAATGTTCTGATTAATATGTGCAAATACATTTTAAAGCATTGTTCAGTTCACAGTAGCTTTTTAATCATGTATCTTCTCAATAGATAGCAGTATTATGACTGCCATCATATGTGGGCTATATGAATTTTTTCTTTAACCGTAAGAAATGTGAGAGGGGGCTTAGATTTAGGGAAAAAAGTTAAGAACAACTGTCCTAGATTATAATATTATTATAGTACAATATTACTAATATTGCAGCATGCTAATAATATACTTATTTATATATACTTCATATATTAATTGGAATTAGTATTTAATTCAATAATTCATGTAATTAATATTATAGTATAATTATCTTATATATAATCAAAGATTCTGAACTAAAAGTGACCTTGGAAGTAGGTCCTCTGTTCAACTCCCTCATTTTTCAGATAAAGTAACTCAGACTCAGGTTTAAGTGTCTTGCCTAAAGTGACAGAAGTTATTATTATTTAGGTCTGTCTTACTCTTGGTGACCCCATTTGAATGGTTTACCATTTTTTTCCTCAGATCATTTGACAGATGAGGAAACTGAGGCAAACAGGATTGAGTGATTTGCCCAGCACCCAGCTAGTAAGTGTCTGAGGTCAAATTTGAATTCAGGTCCTCCTGACTCCAGACTTTTACTCTCTACCCATTGTGCCACCTAGCTGACTCAGGTAGTAAGAAGCAAAGCCAGAAACAGTCCTAACTTAAAATCCAGGACTCATTCTCTTGTACCATTCTAGATGAAGCCTAAGGGATCTTACAGCTGTATATCCCATGACCATTTGGCGTCTCACTGAAAACATGGTCCTTGACTACAAATTTTGAGCATGAGCTTCTTGTGAAAGGGGACTTATATGCTTAGACCTATATCTTGCTTTTATTGGGACCAGAGCTGGGATTTCATTGATTAAAGGGAACTCTCAGTGGGGAAAATCTCTACCAATGCAGATCTGGATCCACTTTTCAATTTATAGCTTAAAGGGGTTGCTAAAGGATTTTAAGATTACATTATTTACTAGTAGCTCATTGAAGACAGGAATTCTTTATTGTTACATCTTTCTATCTCTATAGTTTATTGAAACAGTAATCAGTAATAAGAGTTTGTTGAACTGAATTCATTATCCTATTTATCCCCTTGGGGTCATAAGACCTGAGTTTGAGTCTTTCTTGCTATTTACTAGAGTTGTAACCTTGATTAAATAATTTAATCTCTCCAGATCTCAGTTTCCACTCCAGCAAAGTAGAAATTTGAGTGTCTTTTCCTCCTTCATCAGGGGTTTTTGAGGATCAAATAGCATAGACTTATAGATTCTTTATGAACTATTAAAGTTCTTCAGTTCCTCCTGAGCTTTTCCAAATGGAGAAACTGAATCAGCATGTTCCAAGGAAGATAGAATTAGACACTGACTTTCAGTTTTTGTTCTTTTCTTAAATGATGGTAACTCATTGGAAGTGAAAAGTACATTTGCTTCTCTCCAGGGTGAGGAAATTGTTCAAAAGATAAGTAGGATGTTACAGTGAACATGGAAATTTCTGACCAGTCAACTGTAATTTCTCACAACTATTGGCTGTGCAGCTCTATCTAAAAATAGGGTTTAAAAAATTTGAACTTGTAGGATCATGAGATTTAGTACTAGAAGGAACCTTATAGATGTTCCAGTCTAGCTCCCTCATTTTATAATCATATTGGCCAAAGAGTTAAGGTGGCTTACCAAGTATCCTGCAAGTTAGGTACGTACGAATTGATTATATACAAAGATCTAGAGAATTCACTAAAAGATATATGAAAGAAAATCCAGAAAAGCCCCTAACCCAATACAAGGAAATTTCGTAAGATGATCCACTGAGACTTCTCCAGTATGCCTCTGGTTCTAAGGTGAAAAATATTGGGCAAAAAGTAAAAGCATTCCAGACAAGGGAGGTTGTTCTGATTTAAATTTTAAATACCAATCAGACCCTAAGAACATCTAGTTAGGTTTCAGGAAAGGGAAAATTTTCAGTAGAAAAGTATACATCATATTTTAAGTGTTGAGGCAGCCATCCTGGCATAATGGACCCTGGCCTTGGTTTTAAGATCCCATCCCTGCCACCATCCCAATTGTGCCTCTGAACAAAACATGTAACCTCTGTATACTTCACAGAACTTACTAGGATTTGTCTAATAAGATGAACAACAATCAGAGGGAGTTCCCTTATAGAGAGCTTCCCGTACTGATGAAATTGCCAATTATTCATGTCCTCCATAAGGATTTTGATTTCAGAGTAAATTGTTATGCATTTCATTCCATTTAGCAGTTATATTTATAAGACTTATAAAGGTGAATCTATAAAACAATCCAGAATTACCTCTTCTTTTTTATGAGATCTGGCACAATTTTTAATTATTCCTGTATTATTAGAGTCCTGATGGTTATGTAGTTCTAAATATTGTTCTATGGGCTCACCTCCCTCAGTTTACAAGTTATTAGATGACAGTATGCAGTTAATTTAGAATATGCCACTTTCTTCCTGGCTTAAGAGTCAGCCAGGCAGTTGACACCTAAAATCCATTTCTGGATTGCTTTAGAATGCCAAATTGTTCTTTCCTCCTATCACCATCCTGTTTGTACAGTGGGCCTTTCCCTAAGAAGTAATAAAGTAATTTTATTCCCCCAGTCCTGTTGTAAGATTTTCATTATAGATTAATTTTGATTTAGTCACTAGTAAAATAGAATGCAATTTTATATGCAAGGATATAAAATTTTACTAAGTTAAAATACAGGTAAAACATTAGTATTTTGGTGGTCTTAGATGTTTTTGCACTGTGAGAAATATGCTTATTACTTTGTTTGTTTGTTTTTCTTTAGTGCACAAGAATGGGCAGCTGTGGTGGGCCTGGAAATTCATGTCCAGATATCTTCCAATTCAAAACTTTTCTCTGGATCTCAAGTTACCTTTTTAGCACCCCCTAATTCATTGGTTTCTTTTTTTGATGCCTCCCTACCTGGAACATTGCCGGTGAGTAATTTATTTAATCCTAATGGCCATGAACAAAATTCTAAATTTTTGTGTCTGTTATTCTAAACATTTAAGACCTTTACATGTTTGTGAAATAAAAAGTAAGTAATGATTCTAGTTATTTAAAACTGAGATGATGTCAATTATAAAAAGAAAGCCAGTTCCCTTCTGCATTTATAATCACTCAGAATTATTTACTGATTTTGAAGAAACCTCATAATATCCTATGATCAGGAGCTGAAAGAGACTTTAGAGATTTAGAGTCCAAATCTCTTATTGTGCTGCTAAGGAGACTAAAGTGTAGAGAACTAAAGTGGTCTGTCCAAGGACATGTATTTAATTAAGGATAAAGATTTGAGGAAAGATACAACAATGTTTTGTTCAGTAACCATCATCCAGTGTATGCTTTAACAGCTGCGTAATTTGGCACAAGCCCAGACCTCAAAGAAATCTGTCTGGGTTAAAAAAGAAAAAATTCAAACTGAGAATGAGTAAATAATAATAAAAGTAGAAAATAGAATCCATTGCATTTGTTTTGTATGGCTTTCTAGAAGAGCTGCTCTATGACATGCTGTTCATTATCAGCCTAACATGTGAAACCACCAGGAAAACTATGACAAATGTAAATTTTTCCAAGAAATTGGTCTAAGGGATCCAACCACAAAAATTGTCTTTGTATTGATGTATCTGTGTATAGATGTGTATTTTCCTGATAACAAGCCAAGTTTTTTAAAAAGAAGAGATAGAGTCAGATGATTAGTATCAAGTAAAGTGGTTTGCTTAATAAGATTCAAAACCAGCCAGACCCAACAGGTTTTCTGGGCCATCCTCAGAAGCGCATAGAACCTGAGGCAGATCATGCTGGGTACCATTTGCTATATAACCAACTATCTTCACTTAGGGAAAATATGGTTAAAATGAACATTGAGAGTAGCATTGACA
The DNA here is from genome assembly GCF_016433145.1 of Gracilinanus agilis. Classification (NCBI taxonomy): domain Eukaryota; kingdom Metazoa; phylum Chordata; class Mammalia; order Didelphimorphia; family Didelphidae; genus Gracilinanus; species Gracilinanus agilis. The sequence continues at coordinate 120,576,316 of NC_058135.1, forward strand.
CAAAGCAGGAACCTGAAGGTTATAGATAAAGGGACAAAGAAAGCCCTCCTTAATTTTGGCCTGTGGATGTTACTGATTATATGTACTCCAGTTTCAGCTCTTCTCTCTTGGGTATCTGCTTCAGTCATTGCCCAGCTACTCGTAGCCCACCGTGACACTTCTGGGCTAGTTCTGGAGAATTCAGAATGAATTAGAATCAGTGTCCTATGTTCTTGACCTATTTCTGTCCCTTCCATACTAATACCCCCCCCAACATTCACACACACACACTCATATTCTAGTCCCTTTTACTAATAGTCTGTCTCTCTGTTCTTTAAAACTTGGCTCATCACTATGAAACCTTTCTCGGTATAGCCTTGCTGATGGATACTTTGGACGGATCTCTTGGAAAAGTGGGGAGGAGGCAGATTATTCTCCCCTCACTACTCCTATTTTCTGAAACACAAGAACTGGTTCCAATTTGGGCAGAGATTTGTTTATCCTTCTTCTCTGAAGTTAGAGCCAAGACTCTTAATGGTTTTGAATAGCCCTAAGCTCTTCTTATTCAGTCAGGGTTGATTTGCCCCTTTGCAGATAGATGTACTTGTATGAAAGTGAGCAAGTTTCTGCATGTGAGCCGTTAACAGTCCTTACAGCATTCTGTCAGAACAAGATAATTTCAATCTCAAGATATTTATCATAATATGTTTTCTCCCATGCTTGATTTAAAAGACACTGCTGATATTTTGAAAACTATTAGACATCATCTATCATCTGACCTTATAGTTAGCTGTAGAATGATACTCCTTTTTGGAACAAGAAAGATCCTAAGATCAAAAAACCATTTAGAGCAAAATGAATTACCAACATTGTAAGGCTGTGTGTGTGTGTGTACAGTATATGAAAAGACCACAGAGATCAAGGGCTGTTCAGATCATCATTAATACTCAAAATACTGTTCTGGCCCTGAGAACATTCGTTGAACATTATGTATTGGGCTAGTGTTAAGACTATAAAAAGATATTTCATTGGCATGGAACTCTAGTGATCATCCTGGTAGAGCAAAAATAATACCAGATGGGGAGCCAAGAGAATGACAGTACTTAGGCCATGTGACTCTTTGCAAGTCATTTAACCATTCATTTTTTTAAGCTCATTTTTATTTCATAATAATTTCTGGAAGTCTCTATTACATATCCTTCACCCCCTAAAGTGAACCCTCAGTTATAATAAAGAAAACCAGTTAAATAAAAAAAATCCAATCTGGGTTCCACGTTTACCATTGCAGTCATTGCATAGATTGTTCTTCTGATTCTCCTTATTTAACTCTGTATCAGTTCATACAAATCTTCCCATGTTTCTCTGAAGTTATGATTTTCAATCATTTTCCCCAGTAGAAGATTTCCATTTCATCCATACTTCATATAGATTTCATATTTCACATTCCAGCCGTACTCCAATTAATGGGACACTCACTTTGCTTTCAGTTTTTTTTGTTTTGTTTTGTTTTTGCTGCCACAACTTTAACAGACATTCACATCTGAACCTTATTTCCCTCCTTTTGTAAAGGGAAGAATGGTTTGACTAGATCCAGGGTTCTTAACCTGTAATCTGTGAACTTTTTTTTTTTAGTATATTGATCATTGTATTTCATAATCAATTGGTTAATTTTTAAAAATTTACTATATCATATTTTAATTAAATTTACTTTTACTTGCTTGTTAGTGGCACACTTTCTCATTCCATAAGTTTTTGTTTTTTAATTTCTTTGGGGATTTTTTTGGTTTTGAACAACTTTTTTCTGGCTTAGGGACAGTTTGCTTCTTTTCAATATGTATTATCTCAGCATGGCAAAGGGGAGCTCTTGTTTGAGGTGATTTGTCCATGAGCCCTCTAAATATACCTTTGCATTTTGAGAGTCTTGTTAACCTGAATATGCTTAATGATAAGAGAATCCAAGCAGAATGATCAATGTATGTCAATATTGAAAAAAATTTAGGGATCACAGTTGTACCACAAGATGAACAAGAAAATCATAGTTTTGTAGAACTTTAGACTTTGCAAAAGACCTTAGATATCTTCTGGCTTTACCAATAAGGAATTCAGGTCTAATTTTATTATTCAAGAACTGAGCATTGTATCAGAAAAAAATAGATGAGGGGCAGCTAGGTGGCACAGTAGATTGAGAGTTAGGCCTAGAGATGGGAGGTCCTGAGTTCAAATCTAACCTCCAACACTGGGTGACTCTAGATGAGTCATAGATGAGTCATTTAACCCCCATTGCCTAACCTTTACCACTCTTCTGCCTTGGAACCAGTACATAGTATTGATTCTAAGTCAGAAGGTAAGGGTTTAAAAAAAAAAAAAGATAGATGATAGTAACTGTTATGATTAAAAATGATGAGGGCCGAGATCAAAAGGGAGTATAGTATTTTAATAAAAGCCATGCTGATAGAGATAAACTGACCACACGCCTGTAAGAAAACTATTCCAACCTCACCTCCGCCATTCCTCTCCCTCAGCTCAGGTAGCTAAAGAGGAAGTCCCAAGTCACTTCCCCCTATTTTAAAACAGTCCCTCACCTTCAATACGTCATCCAAAACAGGAAACCCATTGGGGATCACGGGAAATGTAGTTCCAAGTATCCCAAGTGATTTTAAATGACACATAACCTAATAGGGAATCTTTGGGTAATACAATATATTTGTGATAAAGATGGCCTTTCATTGGACCATCCTCACTCTTTTCCCTGCCCACTTGGTGACCAGAAAATAGTTTGCATTTCTGAGCAGGGAACTAAGCAGAAGTAAGTAGGATGAGACCTTTGATCTTGGTTTCCTTAACCCTGATCATCTATGGGTGGAGTCCTGTTAACATAGGTTCCATGCTGGGTCTCCTTCCCTGGGGAAGAATGTAGAGGTTTGGGTTTTAGGTTAGTTAAGAAGGGATGAAGAAGAGACTCCTGACAGCTGGGATTTTGACAAGATGTCATGAAATCTCTGGCATCTCTCATTGTGGGTCTCTACTTGCTTGAAATCAGGTATAGAGAATCTTTGTCCTGGGTCCTTGATATAATTCTTTTTTCTTCTTTTTAAAATCTTATCTCTTGTTTTAAAAGCAATACTAAGTCTCAATTTCAAGGCAGAAGAGTGGTAAGGCCTAGGAAGTTGAGGTTAAGTGCCTGACCCAGGCTCATCTAGCTAAGAAGTGTCCAAGGCTAGTTTCAAACTCAGGACTTCTCATCTCAAGGCCTGGCTCTCTGTCCCTTGACCCCCAACTGCCCAGTCTGGCTTAGTTTTGTGCAGTCATATCCCTAGAAGACATCTCATCCCTACCGGTAGCTATACAAACCGTATGGCATTGAAGTCGATGGCATCTTATCTTCAAAGGCTCTAAGTTCCACCAACCAATTACTCAGCAGCTGATGTAGATGGCAGTGGGCCTTGCTGTTCATACCAGACTGGCATGCGATAAAGGCAAACCCAAACCTGTGTCTGGGTATCATCCATCCCTATATCTTCCCTGGCTCTTTCTGGGTGAGTCTTTGTCTCTAAGTATGTGTCTGTGTTTCTGTGAGTTTTGATTTTTTTTTTTTTTAGAACTACATGAATCTATCTCTTCTTTTAACCTCAATTTAGAATCTTATGATTCTCCTTCTTTTATCACAAGCCTGGAAAGATCCCTCAGTCCATTATCCTACTTTCAGAAAGGTCTTGATCTAAACCAGTAATGGGAATCTTGACATTTCTTGGAGGGATCACAGGGCAATAGAGTTAGAGCCAAAGGAGACCTCAGAAGCCTAAGCCCTTCATTTTACAGAGAAGGAAACTGAGGCTTAGAAAGTTAGCTGGTCTTTCCGGATTGCCCAGCAATTAACTATCAGAGAAGAATTTGGATCCTGGTCTTTCTGCCTTGAAGTCCATTCCTCTCTCCCAAGCTCGACTGCCTTATTCAGTACATTCATACAGACAGCTGTCATAAATGCACAAGGCCTTTTACTCAATTTAACAGATAATTTATCTTGCCAATAGGATCCTAATTAATTAATTTGTCAATACTTGTGCCCCATTTATAAATTTTCACTGGTGATACCCCTCCCTAACATGCTGTGTGTATGTGAGAGGAAAGGGAAACCAACCTTTGGTGTGCCCCTCATTGGAGTTTGTACTCGACTTGTTGCATATTTTATTTGACCTGAAAACATTACCAGAAAGGGTGAAGTTTCAGCAAGGCAGGGAGCTTGTTTCCAATACTCACACATGCTTGCTTTGTTGTTTGAAATGATTTCTGTCTCCTGGGTGCGAATCCCTGATGTATTGGAAGGGAGAGCAAACTCTGTTGCTGCCTGTTGGGGAAGCTCAGATTCAGCACACGGGAAGGCTGCAGCGCTCAACAGATAACTCCTCCAAGATAATCAGGCTGCTCCACAGTTAAATTAATTAGAAATTAGTGCCTTTGCTCTTTGTCTTCCTCCTCCAGAAGCTCTTATCTGTGCAGAAAAAAAATCCCCAGCAACCATCAATTCTGCTTGCTTGCCGTGTGGGGGAAGAGACTATTACATTTTTTTGTCCTTGCATGTAAGAAGGCACCCTTACAAACAGCCTTGTGGTTCAGAGCTCTGGGTCTGCCTTTATCACAAAAGACTGGAATCTGCTAGAAGTGATACTAAAGTTAGTGACGAGGCTCTTTCTATAGCATTTCCCCCAATAGCTCAACACATATGAGATATCTTTGTCATAATCACAATACTCCTGTGATAGAAATGTGAGAAACAGGTGGCCTCAAGTACTATGCCTATTTATAAGCAGTCCACTTCTGCCTTGCTTTATGCAGTAAATGTATTCTTGAAATATTTTTATCCAAACGAGACTCATTTAAATCAGAGGTTCTTATTCTTTTGTGTATCATAGACCCCCTTAGCAGCCTGGGAAAGTCTCTGGAGCCCTTCTTCGAAGTGCCTTTACATGCACAATATAAACTACATAGAATTACAAAGGAAAATAGTTATATTGAAATAAAATTATCCAGATATTTCCAAAAAGACCATAGACTCCAGGTTTCGAATCCCTAGTTTAATTGCTCCTGGAATGTTTGTTCTTGAAAGAAATCTTATTGAGGCTCTTTTTGTAAAATGACCAATCTCCCCTTATTTATCTTTTGTGAACACCCAGATGTTTGAGGTAAAGTAGGGCACGCCCTGGCCATTCTGGCCGTCCTGGATAAGTCCAGGACTGGAGTTTAATGGGATTTGTTATGTAAGAGAAATTTATCAGATGAAAATGCTTGTTTAAGTATTTATTTAATTGTTAATATCATCCTGAAAGATATCTTTATTTTGTTTTATGTTTTATTTTTATTTAGAATATTTTTCCATGGTTACTTGATTCATGATATGCCCCCCTTACCCCTGCCTCCCCACTTTCTCCTCCGTCCTTCCAAAGCTGACAAGCAGTTCCACTGAATTATACACATATCATTGTTCAAAACCTATTTCCTTGTTATTCATATTTGCAGTAGAGCGATCCTTTAACATCAGAACCCTATCACATTCCTATCGCACTATGTGGTCAATCATATATTTTTCTAATGCATTTCTGGTTCCACAGTTCTCTCTCTGGATGTGGATAGCGTTTTTTCTCATAAATTCCTCTGGATTATCCTGCATCATTGCATTGCTGTTAGTAGAGATGTCTATTACATTCAATTGTGCCATAATGTATTAGTCTCTGTGTACAATGTTCTTCTGGTTCTGCTCCTTTCACTCTACATCAATTCCTGGAAGTCATTCCACTTCACACAAAATCCTCCAGTTTATTATTCCTTTCAGCACTGTAGTATTCCATCACCAGCATATACCACAATTTGTTCAACCATTCCCCAATCAATGGACACCCCCTCATTTTCCAATTTTTTGACACCACAAAGAGTATGGCTATGAATATTTTTGTGCAAGTCTTTTTCCTTTTTACTGGAAGCCATCTTTAACCTAAATTAGATGTTTAAGGAGACATTTTGTAGAGAAGACGGATGAAATGGATGGATGAATAGATAGCTATGCCTTTACTCATGGATGTGTGATGATATTAGAACTTGACACATTTTGAAGCCTTCTGTCTGCTTATTCACATGCAGATCAGGATTAGTGATTTGGCCAGTTTTCCACTGAAAACATTTTCTGTTGCAAAGATCTGCTTTGGAAACCTGTCCCATAGGACTCATTAAAGCATTGCCCTCTCTGCGTTTTCCTTTAGCCTCAACAACTGTCCTAATTATCTCCTTCAGAGTCACTTTCTTTGGAATTGGGGTGGGGGGAACCCAGTAGTTATCTTTTTATGCCTGGAAATAGATTCATGAGGTTCTTTATAATGTGTGTGTCTGTGTGTAGATAGGGAATCTCACTTTTTTCTCACTGGGACTGGAGGCAGGAAGATCCAAGTACAAATCTTGACTCACTTCCTAGTCCTGTGACTCTACTAGCCCACCCCTTTGTGCATTGTGCACTCACTGCTTCTTTCTTATTAAATTAGAGATCAGCAGCCTTTTTTAGAAATGAGAAATTTCTGATTGGAAAATCAGACATCTGGAAATCAGTAGGAGCTGCTTGGTGTTCAAGGTAAACCCCCAAGTGGAGCTGTTTCTTCCCTGATGGAATTAGAAGAATTGACTAGGCATAGAGAAGAGAGAATTTTGGAGAAAGACTGGTGGAACAGTATTTTGCATGGAGACAAAATACTTATATATTTCTCTACAGACTCAAAATGTCAGGGTTTGAAGGTACAATAGGAAGCTGGTCGCTTCCCCAAAGAGTGAATCACTTCTGCCAGAAGCCCCAACATGTAGCTGTCCAGTAGACTTTGGCAGCCCTACCATGGTGGGATGAGGGTTTTACTGAATGCTTTCTGGGCCAGGCCATTCTACTAGTGGACGGCTTTCATTGTTCCGAAAGTGAATCTTCAGGTGGAGCCACAATCTGCCTCCCAGTCAGGGACCCATCTGGCTTCGTTTTCTCCCCACTGAACCCACGCTATGGGAGGCAGGCAGAATCAGATTGACAGGCCTCTCTGGGCCTACTCCCCACAGCCAAAGAGAGCCTCCATGAGCCAGGCCTGGCAGCTTGGATCACAGAGAGCCCGAGTAAGAGGAGAGGCTCCCACCGGGGCAGGAGAGATCGCCTAGTGAGGGTTCCGCACAGGCACAGTCACACGTGAAGGGCATCAGGATTTTTTCTCCTTACCTGGTCCTGTTACATGGCATCCTTCTGTTCACTGCTACTCAGGCTGCCCTCCTGGACCAAGAAGAACAAATCATGGCTGCTCCCTGGGACGCCCTTTAGACTTGGAGACGTTCGGTTCTTCCTCTCTGCTCCTCCCAATGGAACATCCCCAGGCCTGCGTCTGATCCTCTTATAGCGTGACCTAGAGACTCTTTGCCATGTCCACTTCTCCTCTGGACACTCTCCAGCCTGAAAGGTAGCCTCTCCCTCTCAGAGAGAGAGACTCAAATCTTATACCTCTTCCATCCACGAGTCACTGGCTCTGGCTCTTTTTCCCTGGCTTTTCTTCCCTTAGTCATTTCCTAAGTTTTAACTTTCAAGATTTTTTTAAGCCCTTACTTTCTGTCTTAGCATCCATTCTAAGACAGAAGAGTGGCAAGGGGTAGGCCATTGAGGTGAAGTGACTTGCCCAGAGTCACCTAGCTAGGAAGTATCTGAGGCCATATATGAACCCAGGACCTCCTGACTCCAGGCCTGATGCTTTCTTTCTTTACTGAAAGCATCCTAGGCTAGGATGGATTCCCAGGCCACCTCCTTACCTCCCTGGCTTTTGTGCAATCACAGCTTTCTGGAGCACTTTGAAAGAATTAAATAAGAAAGAGGCCTGGGCAGAGCAGATAAATTGAGGAGATGAGGTAAAGAGAGAAGTGGGTGTTCCCCCCCACCCCAAGAGACCTGAGATCCTGTGGGACCCCAGATCTGCTTGTGCTATACATTACTCTGCCCCCTCACACCTCATCTCTGAGCCTTCTGTGCTCCCCAGAGCACTGGCACTCCCTTCCCATGTCCAGAATGTTTTCCCCAGGCATCCATCGTCTCCCTCGAGGATCATTGTGGAGAATGAAAGTGTGGCATTATTCTTGGGAAGGTCTGTTCTTGGATTATTTCTGTCTCCTTATGCCATTTTCTTTCTCCAAAATTTGCACTTGAGTGAGATGTCATCAGCAATTACAGTGAGCTCCTTTTAGCAGAGATGGTGTCCCAGGGAGAGCTCTTCACTATTTTCAGTGAATTCTCTTTACTACTACACCAAAAACCCAAAAGAGACAGTAGGCTGGACAGTCTTTCTAAGGGCTGGTCAAGGTTAACGGTCTTTTGTGGAGGGGAATCTGCATATGGGCTTTGGAAGCACCTGTGGGGTAGGGTGACTCTACTCTTCATTCTAGCCTTTGAGGAGCTCATACAGATGACTCTGGCTTTGTCCTGGTGATTTATGCTAGGTGCGCCAAATAAAAATACAGCCTCAGATCCTGCAGCTGGGTACTGTTTATTTTCTATCATAGTCAGAGCCAGAGTCTTAAAAATTATGGCAGCCTTGCAGCAGATCCCCCATGCAAGGATGCATGTGGGGAGGGCATGGCTCCCCCTTGGGTCTCCCAGGCTCCATGGAGGAGTCACCCAGATACTTGGTATGTTTTGTCCTTCACATTATACCCTAAAGAGATGTGCAAAGACTGCAAAATCCTGTGCTCAGAGGCATGAGAAATATTTGGTGGCCCTCCACCACCTGCCACCAGCATCACATCACATGTGAAGATGGAGCTTCCGCAGCCTTTTCAGACCCACACAAGTGGGCCCCAGGAGCTCTCTGCTGGTGCTTCTGCTGGGGCTGTAGTGGGATGTTTTCCTCCTTGATGCTACAAGCAGAGAACAGGTTCAGATCCCTTCTTCTATATGACCCTAGGCAAGTCTCTTAAACTCCATGGGCCTCAGCTTCCTAATCTGTAAATGAAGGGGTTGGGCTCCATGGCTTTGTCTCTTCCGTTTGCATATATCCTTCCAGCTCCAGAGAGATTGTCCCCTGCTCCTCAGCTGCTTTCTTTTTCCTCTTTTAAATGTGTCCCATTTTTATCCCATTGTCTGTTTTTGTCATTTTATTTTTTATTTTCAAATAAGTTTATTGCCATCTTTTGTTTTTATATCACAGCCATTTCTAGACACACCACCCTTATTCTGCCAGTCATCATCCCCATTTTGTAAGAAAGAAAAAGATAAAGCAAAAGCAGCCAATGCAGCAGACAGAGCTAGCAGGGGATACAGAATTTTGCCTCTGCAGGCCACGCTCCCCCTCCCCCTGCCACTCCCCAGATGCATTTCCTCCTCCTTCTCCAGGGCCAAGATGGATCTCTGCAGTAGTAGGAGAATGCCTTTAGAGTCAGAAGGAACATTGACCTCAGCACCTTCATTTTACACGTGGGGAAACCGAGGCCAGGGGAGCCAATCCCAAAATGTCCTTTATATTTGCATTACATTGGTCATCGAATGGGGGCAGCTAGGTGGTGTAGTGGATAAGATATCTGTCCTGGAGTCAGGACAGCTCCTCTTCCTAAGTTCAAATCTGGCCTCCGACACTTCCTAGTGAGTCACCACCCTGTTTGCCTCTGTTTGCTTCTCTGTAAAATGGACTGGAGAAGCTCTCAGCCACTCCAAACTGCTCGAGTATCTTTGTCCAAGAAAACCCCAAGCAGCATCACAAAAGGGTCAGACAGGGCTGAGCCGGCTGGACAAGGCCTCATGTTCTCCTGCTCCTGACCATTTCACACATCATCAGTTCATGCCAGATTCCCCCATTGCTGAATCCCTCACATTCATTGTTCTTCAGGGCCCCAGTGTTCCATTGTATCCCTAAGCCTCTGTTTGTTCCACCTTCCTGGGCGGAGAGTTGCCCACTTTTCCACAGCATGTTGCCCCTGCAGAAAGTGCTGCTGTGAGGATTTGGGTCCTGCTGCAGCCTTTCTGATGCTGACCTCTTTGGGATCTACATTCTTCGCTGCCTGGCACACTCCCCTCTGGACGCTCCTGACACCCTGGCCTGGGCATTTTGTCGTTCCCAGCCCAGAGCCCAGCAAGGGAGAGGGGTGCCCCTCAGGGAGCCTACATGCCTGCCTGCCTGCTCCCTTCCGCGGAAGAGCATCCTGGGCAAAGAGCTGTGAGTTCCTGGCCCTCGGGGGACCTCTTCATCCCTAGGAAGGATCCTACTATGACTAGAGTGGCATCTCAAGGGCAGAAATAGTACATTAGAGGAAGGAAAATGATAGGTCAAGTGTCTCCTGCTAGATGCAGCTTCCTGTGAACCTCCCTGGAGCAAGGAAGAGCTCGCAAGCAGAGGACTGACCACAAGGTGGGAAGATTTTTAGGCCCAGCCATTCATCTTGTACTGAGGCACCGGGAGGTAGGAGAGGGGCAGCCGTGGGCTCTCCCCAGGCCCACACAATCAGATCCCTCAATTATTGAAAGAAAAAGCTTCCTATGGAGACAACAAAACAAGAGCTAGAGCAAGAAGGGCCCTTGCAGGGATCTAGACCAACTTTTTCATTTTAGTGGAGAGTAAAAATAACTAGCCCAAAGTCTCCCTACCTGAGAGGAGAAGAAGTAGGATTGGAACTGTCTTCACTCCAGATCCATCACTCTTTCTTTTGATTCACATCAGTAACATTTTGTTGGGAGGAAGGTTAGGACCATTAGGCCTAATTAACAAAAGAAGCTGGGTGGGGCAGTGCATAGAGCATCGGACTGACATCAGGAAGACTCTTGTTCCTCAGTCAAATCTGGCCTCAGACCCTTTGTGTGGCACTGAGTAAAATCACTTCACCCTGTTTGCCTCAGTTTTCTCATCTGTAAAATGAATTGGAAAAGGGAATGGCAAACCACTTTTGGTTTGCTAAGAACAAGTATCTTTGCCAAGAAAACCCCAAATCAAGTCCCAAAGAGTCAGACATGACTTGAAAAGACAGAACCACAGCAGAAGAGGAAAGCTGAGAGACTCCTAAATTGTCCAAGGCCATAGGAAAGTCAGGGGCAAATTTAGGAAATGATAGGAAGATTGTCTGATTCCCAGGCCTGAACTTATAGATCCAGACTGTGTCCCCGTCTGCAACATTGTTAATTGTTCATTTCAAACAAAACATAACAGCGAATCCTTTCTTTATGGCTGCTTGTAAACATTTAAGATGCCTGTAGTTACCCATAACCTTTGTTTGCTTATCACTGTCAGCTGTCTCAACTGCCTTATTGCTTTGTCTCCTCCATTTCACCCTCCATGCAGAGATTTAATTCTTCAATTAGGATACTCATGTTCTAAACTTTGAACCATTGGAGGACAAATACAAATACTCTTAGAGTGGTCAGTGGTTGAGAGGGAAGCAGTAATTCTTCAATCAACACTCCTGTTCTAACTCAGAAGGCATAGAGACATGATTGTCTCTTAAGCAAATAGATTTGTCAATTAATTAGGTTACAGTTTTAATTTATCGGTGTCCTTCAGGAAACACAAAGCAGGAAGAACAGTTTCAAGACCATTCGGAGATGGACTGGATGGATCAATGGAAGCATAAACCTTTCTGGGTGACTCAAAGGTCATCCAAGCTGGAAAAATAGCTCCTTTTCTGTTAAGGAAAATTATTTGGTTTTGGAGGGAAAATCATTCTCTTTTTTTCTGTTTTGTTCATGATGTACTTTAATATAGATAGATGCAAACCCTGGAGGACACCCGTGTTCCCTTCTGAGGTTAGAATAAGCAGTTCTCCATATTTCACTCTGCAATTAGAGATATGATGATTTGACCTAAGCTATCTTCTGAGTTCAGAGAGGTGCTTTTTTGTCAATGGGGTTCATGGCAGATAGCTGATTTTAAAGTCAGTAAAATAACATAAATAAGCAATATAATTCTTTTTCAAATAAATAAAATAACATAAATAAACAATATAATTCTTTTTCAAATAAATAAAGTAAAAGTCAATGAAATAATATCATTAAGTGCATGTGCGTAAGGTTTAAATGGGAGTAGTCTTCTTAGATGATATAACCAGTTTCTGAGATTGGGGTTTCTTTTGGTTTGGTTTTTCAAAGTTGAATTTGCCCAATTAGGCTTTCACTTAAGGAAGTTCCAACTTTCCTTACAGTTAGCTACTCTTATGAAAAAAAGAGCACACATAGGGGTGAATTGAAGGTTTTCACTGAGCACAAGCTTGACCTTGCCTCATTGCTTTCATGGTTCTCATGGGCCTTCCAGCAAAATACTCAGTTGCTATTGGATACATACAAGGAAAGATAATCCTAGCCAGCTGCCCTCTCTGCAAAACCCTTTCCTCATGGCCTATTAAAATAAGGGGTTCCTTTTCCTCTCCTTCCTAGGAAACATAGCCTAGAATGGTGGAACTCACTGGGATTTTCTTTCCCCTGAATTTACAACCATTAGCCCCTCCTCCATTCTGCCACCGCCACCAACAGCAAACACGGAACGAGCCAGCATTCTATGCCGACATTTTGTCACTTCAGACCAGAGTCAAATCACAACTCATTGGCGCTGGAAAATACTTTAAGGGTCTTCTAGCCCAATCCCCACATTTTATAGATGAGTAAACAGGCCCAGAGAGTTGAAGCAGTTTGTCCAAGCTCCCCAATTAGTTAGTGACAGAATTCGAGCCTTCTAACAACCAGCCCAGTTCGCTTTCTGCAGTGCTATTGATATACAGAGCCTAGAGAAAGAGTCCATAAATGCTCAGCTTCCTATTTAGTCTAGGTTCTTAGTGATAGACTGAGCTGTCAACTTAATAACAAACAATCTACCCTATAAACAAATAGGAAGAACGCTGCAAGGTCATTAGTGAGAGAAGCTTTTCACACATGAAATCAATGTGCGTCTATAAGCACCATGTGTATTTTAATAGCATGAAACCGTTTGTGAGGCCATCTAATCTGCCCAGGTACAGAGTGTAGTCCACTGCATTGGAAGCCAGGGCATATCATGATTTGACTGTTCCAAATATAGGTCCCTACCTAATAAGACAGCTTTCTGTATTCTAGTTTCTCAGATGTCAGTGTATGTAAGAAAAGCAAACATATTGGCTCAGTGCTTTGTGATGCCTGGGAGCCAGGGAAAGGGAGGCAAGCAGGCCATCCATATCTGTATTAATGACTGCCTCTTTCCAAATTTTTTTTCCGAAAGGAACTTTGTTTTTCTTTTGCCTTCTTTTGCTTTTTTCCCTCCTATTCCCCATGCCTTTTACACATCTTTATTCCAGAAACTTTACACTTAATTTTAAAGGTCATTTTCTGCCCAGATTAGAAGTTGCATGGGGATAAAATAAGGTATCCTATTGGGTGGGGGTGAAAATTGGCCCACTTAGTTGGTTTATGATTGTTTTGCTTGTTAGACTCCTTTTTTTTCACCCAATTATGGGAGATTTCTCCAGCCATAAGGAAAACAGACAAGAACATTACCTAGGGAAAATTTGTTTCACTGAGGAACAGAAAATGAAGTAGTCCAAGCTTCCTGAGTCATTAAGAAATATGCTGCTTGATCCTTGGGAGATAGCATACTAATCATTGCAAGGAGAGGGGCTTGCCATCTAAGGGGAAAATATTATAGCACTGAAACAATATGTAATTTCAACATCTATTATATTTCTACTAACTAGGCTTCTTTTTCTATTTAGAATTAACACCCACTCTCCTAAGATTCCTTTGTTCCCTAGATAGTCTAAGAATTAAACACTCATCTAAATTAAGTATTTGGAATGATGATGACGATGACGATGATGATGATGATAGCACTTTAAGGTTCATAAAGCATTTTAAATGTATTATTTCACTAGTCTTAAAACAGCACTGTGAAATGAGGATATAGATACTATTTTCCCAGGTTTTATAACAGAGGATACCAAGGCTCTGTTAGTGGTAAATGTCAAAGGTGGGAGTCTATCTCAGCTTGTCCTGACTCCAAATCCATTATCTTAAGCAATGTGCCATGCTTCCTTCATTTTTGAAATTTAGGGAAAATGTACCATTTATTCTTCTTTGGTTGGAAAAAAATATTTGTACTCAGCAAAAGTCTTCACAGACATTTGGAGGTCTGTGAATAATATTAGTTACCTTCAGTGTGCTTTTCTAGGGTTATACACACCTGTAGTTAGACCCTACTCTTTCCTCTTTTGAATGGGAATATTTAGGTTAAAGTATAATTTATAAAGAGTAGAAAACAGACCTGTTACTTTCTCTCTCTGAATATTTTGGCATTGCTATGTTCAAATATATATGTAGTTGAGTAAAATTAATAACTTTGGGCCATAAAGCTGTATTCAAAATGAACTCCTTCCATCCCAACTAGGCAGCTAAAATTTTTTGGATTTTTATAGCTCCATAATATTTGTATTCTGTTTTGGATGAGAGCAGAGGGTTCAAGGAGAGTTGGGAAGAGGGTTTTGGAGTGGAGAAAATAATTTGATTTACCAGAAGTAAAATTTATATGTATCGTAATTTTACTACAAATGTGAATCAGGGGGAGTTCATGCTTTGAGACAAATTTACGGTTAGCAGTAAGACAAAGGCCTGTTTTACTGCCATATCTTTACTTAATAAATCTTAATTACTATCTCTCCATAAATTAAAGTGTTTAGCATGCTGTATTCTAATCATCAGAGTTGTCAGTATCTAACATTAGTTTCATAGAGTAATTGCCTTTTATGCTTTTTGGGAAGTACCTCCTTAGCCTTTTATTTTTTGTGCAGTGGAGGAATTGCAAACCAGGTTTTCAATGAGAAGTCCTCCATTTTAAAATTGGTGCTTATTTTGCAAAGCTCTAAATACAAGTACAATGAATCCTCGGAAGGCTAGATTGAATTAGTGTGAAGTCTCAGCTTTAGAATACTATTTTTTTAAACAAAAATGCAGTTTTATTATCTTCAAATAGATTATAAAATATTTCCCAGTTGAGGTCCTAGGGGCTTGCTTTAATGAATTAATAACATTTATTTGTAATTAGTAAAGTCTATTTTCATTCCAGCATTTAGTATGGCTAGAATCCCTGAAGAATGGTGTATTTTCTTAAATAGGTTAAAATAAATCTTCCATAATATTGTTTATGCTATTTTTGCTTGTGTTGTTCATTCATTTCAATTGCTTCTGACTCTTCATGACTCCATTTGGGGTTTTCTTGACAAGGATACTGGAGTGGGTTTTCCATTTTCCTTCTCCAGTTCATTTTACAAATGAGAAAACTGAGACAAACAGGGTGAAGTGATTTGTCCAGGCTCTCACAGTTAGCATGTATCTGAAGCCATATTTGAACTCAAGGCTTCCTGACCCTAGACCTGGTCCTCTATCCACTGTGCAACCTTGTTGTGCCTATTTTTGGTGCATGGGGGTACACAGTTACCAGACTTTTGTTTGCTTGGTCATGTAAAGGTAAACTTTGGTCCAGCCTAGATTATGTTATCACTAATTCCAGAATTGATAGTGTCTAAATTAATAGAGTTTTCCATCATTTCCCAAGAGATAACTCTGTAGAGTTCTTTGCGAACTTTAAAACACTATGTAAATGTTGGTTGTTATTATTATTGTTACCTCATTCTGATTGACCCTGGGACAAGTAGCTGTGTTGATGTTCTTTTATAGTCAGTGTTTTTATATAATATGGGACAAACAGATAAAATATATAAAGGCCACTAGTTCTTGTTACAGAAAAATCATTTATCATATTTTTCAGTGAGGTTCAATTTAAAAAACAGTCCTGGGACAAGTCACTGTCCTGTTATGATTCTTTAATTATTTAATGTTCTGAATAGAATACCTGCTTGTAGTAGATGAATAAAGATTTCAGGGTGTGAGCATATCCTCTGTAGACTATGGAAGCACCCTTGTACAGTTCTAGGAGCAGATAGGACTTCAGCAATGAAATTTGCCTCATCTTCTTCCCATGTGGTTTTGATCTCTTCAGCCAGGTCCCTATATTTTGCAAGCTTTTTATCACTCATAGATTAGAAAGTATGAGTATTTGGGGTGTTAGCATCCATTTAAATATTGCTCTTAATTCTTATGATTCAGCCTTTTGTCCAGGTGATTGTGGGCAATAGTTGATATGGTAATGATCTGGTCCATTCCAGCTTACTAGTTGAGTTTTCCAGGACTTTTTATAGTTCTTATATATTGTATGGGGAGAATCACAATAATAGGTACTAAATAAAAGTGTAGATTTGTTAAAGGTAAAATGATCTACTTAAAATCATGAAACTAAGGCTTTGTGGGGGGGGTTATTAATAGTAGCAATAATTCATATTTTGATAATGTTTTTAAGTTTACAGAGGTAGGTAAGACCAATAGTATTTTCCCCATTTTACAAGTCATAAAAGTGAAGCCTAGAGAGCTTTAAGTATTTTTAACCCAAGCTCATGTAGCAAGAAAGAAGTAGCATTCAAAACTAAAGTTTTCAGAATCAAAGACTTCCTTCTACAGAGCTGTATTATTACAGTTCTGAAGCGAGTGCCAAAGTGTGTGACTCTGAGATCATTTGAAGGCATCATTTGTTATTTAAAAGAAAATTCTTGGAGCATTTATAGCATCTCCAAACCAAATAGGGGCTGGGGACTCCTGATGTCTCAAGACTCTAATTTGGTTGGTCACAGCCTAGCATCGATTGTATTTAGCATCAAATGCGGAAGACCAGCAAGTGGTGGTGTGGGGCACCTGAGGGACTCACCTTCAGGCCACATCTTTTTGAGACACGAATCTGATGGCAGCTAAAATTGCTGTTTTGAAATTCAGATCTTGAATGCCACCACCATCCTGGCTTAGAAGATTAATAGCTCACATTTCATAGTGCTTTCCTTACTATAACCCTATTAGGTAGTACAAATCATATCAGCTCACTTTTTGTGATGCAAAAAAAAAAAAAAAAGGATTGCCTGATGTTAAACACAGCAAGTGTTTAAGTAAGTGGCATATACTGGACCTTGAACCTGGGTTTTCTGACTTCTAAGACTAGTGTTCTTGGGATACCACCTCTCTGGAGCTCCAACTGTCAAATGTATTGAGGGAAAAGCATATGTGTGTGTGTGTATGGATACAGTAGCCTTCTTTTCTGTTTGTCTTTGAAAATTAATAATTTATGAATATTATAACATGTACATATGTACATCCCCAACCAGTGATGAACAAAACACCATTCCTTTAGAATGTCTGATACAGAGTTTCCTACTTATTTTACTGCATTTGAATAATAGGAAAAAAATAATAACCTATGTGAAGCAACTGAGTTGGTCCAAAGGCGGGTCAGTGGAACATAAATGACACAAGCACCATGTTAAAAAGCCATGTATGTGATGATGAGGCAGAAGAAGGCAATATCATACCAGTGGGAAGGCCAGGAAATCTGGGCCCTTGTCCTGCTTCTGCCTCACCTTTCAGTTAGGCAAGTCACTTCCCTTCCCTGGGTTTTGTTCAAACAAGGGACCATAAAGAAAGCTACTTGAGCCTCCATCCCCTTCCAACTACTCATGAATGTATAAAGTTTTACAAACTAAGTCATCTTAAAAGTTCATCCACAAGAAAAGAAGTACATGAGCCAGGGGTAATTGTCACTATTATAGCTCGATTTTTAACTATATGTTCCTGTAGAATTCCACCCCACTTTAATTTGGCACAGTTTTGACACAAAGTATTGACACAATAATAAGATATTAGTTAAAATTTTGAAGAGTGGAAAGTAAAATGGTAATGGTAGTACCTGCCCCTGTGCATCATTTCATGAAAGCCATTGCCTCTGCACTCTTTCTACCATGACCAGAATAATGGACTTAGAAGTGACAGTGAGACAGCTGGCAAAATAACAAGATCTTAGAATTGGAAGGAACCTCAAAGAGTCTTAAAGCTGTGCAGGAATTCCTTAACCACAGAACCCTAACATCTCACCTCCAGTGAAGGGAGATCCTCCGACAGCCCATTCCACTTCTGAACAGCTCTTCATGGGAAGAAGTTTCTCTATACAGTGAACCTCTCTGCAGCTTCTACCCAGTTACACCCAGCTCTACCCTCCATTTTGTCACTCCAAGTTTGGTATAAATCTAATCCTTCTCCAAGACAGCTCTTTAGATGCTTCAAGACAAAAGCTCTCATCTCCCCTTGAAGTCTTTTCCAGGCTAGCTTCTCCAGTTGCTTCAGCTAATTCTCATATTGCATCATCTGTCCCTGCTCCCCTACACATTCTTCCTCCAGTGTGGTACCCAGAGTCCCAGGGTTGAGAGTTATGACAGTTTTGTGAGCAGTATTTCATAGGCCCAGGGAAGAGGTTGACCATTTTCACAAGACCTTTAGGGTTCAGGACTGCTATTGACAAGCACATCTCCTCCTGTTCTACCCACCTTTATACATGTGACAAGTTCAACTTCTAAAATGTGCATCTGTTCTGCAAAGGCAGATGGGTTCCTGGGATGGAGAGCCAGTACCAAAGCACCCTATGTCTGGAGATGTCATAAGTACACCATTCCAAGAGGTGCATTTCATCCACAAATAGGGGCCTCTCAGAAAGTCCTCTAGTTGCTTCTGGAGCTTCAGAGCCCCTAGTGGACTGGGGGGGGGGGTGGAGGGGGCAGGGATGGATTGCTTTCCAGGAACCTCTATGCTTGCCTCAGAACCATATCTCTTCCACTTAGGGTAGGAAACCTTTTGGATATGTATAATTTCCAACTTGTGTTTGATGACTATCCCCATTCCTAAGATTGGATCAGTGGAGAAAACACTTAAAAAATAGGTTTTGTACCTGCTACCTGCCCCTGCCTCATATTTGGATATTAGCAGTCTTCATCCGGCTATTAACCACAGGAAGAGACCTTCTCAGACCTGAAGGACCGGGTCAGAATTGAAGTGTGCTCACTTGACCCTCCATATGCTATATGCTTGGAGAATGGAGTTTTTACTTTTTGGCTTTGTTTTGCTACCCTGCCTCTTAGGAAGGGGCCACATATCTATCATGTCCAAGGAGTTTCATTGTTCTGATATATTCCTATGGAATACAAGCTTCTTGAGAGCAGGGACTGTTTATTTTTATCTTTGAATCCCCCGAACTTCACTTCGTATCTGTCACAAATTAAGAGCATGATAAATGTTCACTTAATTGAATTGCTCAACAGGTTACTTGTTTGACTTGAAATCTCCCCTGGATCAGCTAGCTGAGGAGCCATGGTCTCTTCTTTTTTGATTATTGTTATACCTGAAAGAGGGGAGAGGGAGGAGAGACAGAGGAGAAAGAGATGACAGGGGGGCTGTAAGGTGGGGGGAAAAGACAGACAGACAGAGAGAGAGAGAGAGAGAGAGAGAGAGAGAGAGAGAGAGAGAGAGA
>NC_058135.1:120596000-120647405 GCF_016433145.1 Gracilinanus agilis
AGAGAGAGAGAGAGAGAGAGAGAGAGAGAGAGAGAGAGAGAGAGAGAGAGAGAGAGAGAGAGAGAGAGCGCTTAAAACTCTTTGAACTTGGCTATTCCTTGAAACAGCCACTGCATTAGTGTTCTGGGAATTTTCCTCTTTTAAAAAAAATCCCTCCATTTGGTAGGTGGTCGCTATATAGTGGGAGAAGAAACCTGGGTATTGGCAAATAAATAAGCCTGTGATTCAGTGCCCTGCTCTGGCACACAGCAAGGCCCTCTGAACACCCGTTTTGAAAATAAATAAAGTTTTCTAAATTCCTAGTTGAAATTCATTTGGCTTCTGATCTTAAGCTGCCCACTCAGAACCAGAGATAATGCCCATCAAGACTGAATATTCGCCATGTGTTTCAGCGTGTGGGAGAAGCGTTTGTTCAGACAGAGGATCTAAGAAGAGCTGTGTGTCCTATTTCTATAGGTTCTCAACAGGAGATGTGTGGAAGCAGCCGTGATGACAGGCCTGGCTCTGAACTGTACTGTAAACAAGAAGTCTTTATTTGACAGAAAGCACTACTTCTACGCTGATCTCCCTGTAAGTAATGCTTGGTGCCTCACCTCCCCCTGTACGAGCTAGGAGATGGGCCAGCCCTGCAGGAGGAGGGCTCCCATTTCCATTAGGGAGCTGTCCATCTCAGCAGGGGCTTGTACTAGGCCCGGCACAGACCGTGCACCCTGAGGCTCGGCTAGATTGAACACGATTGCCCTGATTGCTGACTCCTTGCTTGGCCTCATGCTTCTGGTGCCTTTCTTGTAATTGAACAGGGAGTAGAAAGAAGCCAATGTTCTCAGACTCATTTCAGACCCAGCGTTTGGTGCTAATTGCTTGCTAGGGCAGGAGTAAGTCATGTGCCCATTGCATTGACCCTGTAGCAAATCCATGCTTAGAGCCTTGTAAACACAGGGGTAACTTCTTCATTCTCTCCTTTAAGGAACAGGTACTGTAATAGGGCTGTCTTCTCTGTGCAATGTTTTTATGATCTCACTGTGGGCCTGTCTGGACATTTGTAGCACAATAAGCAGGGACTTGAACCCAGCCATGGACCAGAAACCTAAACTTGTGAAGCTCTAAACCAAACCTTAGTGTTATTTCCCACCCCCTAAAATTTTCAGCCAAAGGGATTTTTATAAAAATATATGAGCTGGCTTGTACTGGCCTGGGTATCTGATATTACCAAAATCAAATGAAATAAATATCAGAGCACTCGCTTTGTTGACCACTTTCAAGATTGTCACCTCCGTGGGTGGTTGGGGGGGTGGTGTATTGGGCATGTCTCTTCTGTAGCAGTCCCAGAGTTCTGCACATAGTAGGTACACAATAAGATCTTCCAAGTGCTGAAGGCTATTTAGTTTCAGCACATAATGGAAAGCCTGGTTCTCTTCCAATTTAGATGAAACTATTTCCAGAGAATTTCAGCCCATGAAGTGAAACTGAACTGTAATTTGGAGATCAAAGTCTTTCTTGATGGGGAGCTCTCCTACCCCCAAAAAATACATTCAAGGCCCAGAAACTCCATTTACCTCTCTCTCTTTTGTATCAGACATTTGCTCTTTTACTTGTGAGGATGAGCAAGGACACAAGGAGAACACTCTGCTTCCCATTAGCAATCTATCAGTAAACAGTCATTAAGTGCTTCCTGTGTTGGGGATAGGAACACACAGAATAGAAGAAATATTTCCTGCCCTCAAGGGGCTTACGGAAAACGCACACTTGTTTTTACCCCTTACGTTCTGTCTTAGAATCAATGCTATGTATGGCAGAGGAGCCATAGGGGCTAGGTAGTGGGCATTAAGTGGCTTGCCCAGGGTCACACAGCCAGAAAGCATCTGAAGCAAAATTTGAACCCAGGACCTCCCATTTCTAGTCCTGGTGTTCAACCCACTGAGTCACCTCAATTTCTCTTTAGTTAATTTTTAAAAGAAACCAAGTATTCCATGAGACAGAGGTGAGGTGCAAGAACATTTCAGGAATGTGGATGACCAGTGACAAGGCATGTTGGGAGACATGATGAGAGAGAACAGGATGAGAGATATAGCATTATACATGATGAATGTCAGGGTAGCTAGTTTGACTGATCTGGAGGTGTGTTAAGGAGAGCTGATGTGTAAGAAGGCTGAAAAGGAAGGAGCAGATTAGCGAGAGCTTTCATTGCCAAACAGAGAAATTTGCTTGGTCCTCAAGGCAAGAGAGAGCCTATTCTGGAGGTCTTTGAGAATTGATTGAAATGGGGAGTGATGTGGACCTGAATTTTAGAAAGATAACGTTGGTGACTGAGGAAAGGGTAGCTCAAAGACTTGGGAAAAGGAGACCAAGTAAGAGGCTCTTGGAATATAGTTCAGGTGAGAAATTACAGGTTAAGAAGGAAGAAGAAATGTATTCAAAAAATATGGTAGAAATGATGAGACATAGACCGATCAGGTATGTGGGGTGAGTGAGAGATGGGGCCAGGAGATCACCATGTTAGCCTGGTTGACTAGAAGGCTGATGTAGAGAGTTTGGGAGAGGTGTAACTTTTGGGGAAAAAGAAAAAATCTGGTTTTGAATGTATTGAGTTTGAGCTGCCTACTAAATATTTTTATATGAAAACGTCAAATGAGTAATTAGTACTGTGGGACTGAGGGAAACTAGAGCCAGATATGAATGGCTAGGAAGGAAGGAAGGAAGATGGACTGAAGAATTGATTCATATTCAGAGGTGACAATTGATTATATGGGAGCTGATGGGGTCACCAAATGAGAAAATAGAGAGGAAAAGAGAAAACCCAGCACAGATCCTGGGGAAAGAAACACCCCCAAGTCAAGCTGGGAGACATGACCCGAATGAAGAAACATGAGAGGAGGCTGAGGAGCACTTAGGCAAGAAGGAGGAGAACCAGGAAAATCTAGAGAGGAGAGACTACCTGGGATAGGGTCTCTGTAGTGTCATGAATTACAGAGAATGAAGAAGAATGAAAATTGAGAAACAGTAATTTGATTTGACAGTTAAGAGGTAACTTTGGAGAGTGCAATTTCAGTTGTTCTTAAGTTGTGGATTACTGAGGGTTTAAAAGAAAGCCTCCAGAGTGGAAGTAGAGGCACTGTGCATAGTCAACTTTTTCAAAGTTTTACTAGGAGACATTGCTGATACAGTGCATAGAAAGCTCAAAGCCAGGAAGATTAGTGTATAACAATCACAACAACAACAACAATAGCTACCATCATCATTATATAATAATAATAATGTTGACGCTGCTACTCAAAGCTAATATTTATATAGTGCTTTTATACTAGGCTCCACGCTAAGCACTTTATAATTATTATTTCATTTCATTCTCACAACAATGTTGAGAGGTAGTTGCTATTATTATCTCCATTTTATAATTGAGGAAACTGAAGCAAACAGAGGTTAAGTGACTTGCTCAAGATCACACAGCTGGTAAATATCTGAGGCAGAATTTAAACTCAGGTCTTCCTGATTTTCTTTCCACTGCACCATCTAGCTGCCACCTTTGACTTACAGACTCTCTAAGACTCTCCCTCTAAGTTGCAGAGAAGGTATCAATCAGTGTGGATAGGAAAATGTGCTTATCTAGGAGTAGATTGCAGGAAAGAAATCATGTGTCCCAGCCATCTCCTCTCCCCTAAAAAGGAGGAGAGCTAAAGGGCGATAGGGTCTGGTGATGAGATTTTAAGGATGGGAGAGATTTGGGCATGCTTGCAGATCTCCTGTAAGGAGTCAGAAGGTAGGGGGAGATTGATGCTTAGAAAGAAGGACTATGATTATTGAGGTAGTTTGCTGAAATAGACAGGAGGGAATAGGATTAAGGGTATATGTCAAAGATTTGACCATGGGAGAAAGTTCACCTTTTCATCAGAGACTGCAGTAAAGGAGGGGTGATATTAGAGAATGACATCAAAAGCTTTTGAAATGTAGTGTTTGGAAGAGTTGAATGACCTCAATTTTCTCTAAAAAGTAACAATAAGTTTAGTTCAGAAGATGAATAAATGGCTAAAACTAGGGAACTTCGTTTTTAAAGAAATTGGGAGTCAACTAGGTGACTCAGTGGATAGAGCACCAAGCCTGGAGTCAGGAGGTGCTGGGTTCAAATGTGGCCTCAGATACAGCTGTATGACCCTGGGCAAGTCATTTAATCCCAATTGCCTGCCCCTTACCATTCTTCTGCTTTGGAATTGATGCTTCTATCCATTCCAAAAAGAAGGGAAAAAATTTAAAAAGTGAATTTTATTACTAGCTTTTGTTTTTATATCACCTTGATTTTCCCTGCTTCAGACAACTGTCCCTTATACCAAAGAATCTGTTAGGTTTTTGTTGTTTCTTTTTAATAATGGATTCCTTTTGTTTCTGGCCTCAATCAGTTTGGGTAATTGAGTTCCCTGGCAGCTTATTTAAGAAGTTGATTTCCTTTTTTAAGAGCTCTTATTGATGCCTTTGTTCCATTATCATTTCTAAGTCCCCTTAGTTTTCCACCACATTCATAAACCACAATATTTTCTGCCATTCCCCTATTGATGAGGACCAACTTTCTTTCTGGTTTTTTATTACTGTAAAAATTGTTGTTCTGACTGTTTTGTCATAAATCAGACCTTTGTTTCTTTCTCTGACCTCCTTGGGTGATATTTATGTTAATGTGATCACTGGGTCAAAACATATAAATACTTTAGCCTGACGAAATGGATTCTTCACACAGTTATTCACTCTCCATTTTGAAAGTCTTAAAAAAAAAAAACAACCTTTACTTTCTGACAGAAAAATGATAAGGTCTAAGCAATTGGGGTTAAGTGGCTTGTCCAGGTTCATGCAGTTAGGAAGTCCCTGAGGCCAGATTTGAACCCAGGATTTCTCATCTCTAGGTCTAGCACTCTGTCTAGCACAGTAGACAGGTCTTTACGATCCTACTGAATCTTACTGTTATTTTCGCTGCTCCTTCTGGTCCCCAGTAGTTTGCTTCTTGAACCCTTCCCTTGAAGCCTGTGTTGATTTGTGCATTTAAATACAAATCATCCATTTCACTTAAAACAAGAAGAGGTGAAGGAGCCCTTGCAACATCAGTTAGCATTTTTGCCTGTACGTGTCATAGCATTTTTTGGCAGGGGGAACAAGGGAAGCCAGGGCAGGAAGACACCTCGCATGCTTGGTTAGCTTTAAAGAGTAAAAACAAAATGAACCTAAACGCCATAGCGACTGCTGTCGACGATAGTGTCGAATGCGGGGACCAGAATGCTTAGTTGGCACTGCCTAATAAGGATGGTCTGTCAGGAGCCCAGTAATAAGATGCAGAGTTTAGGCTAATGAGCTAAATGGAAACAATAAATCCTCCTCTCAGGGTCTTCTGACAGTGGGATTATTGTTATTCCTGAAAACAGCACTTTGGCAGGGGAAATGGGCTACTCATTGTTTATTGTCGCTAGCTGTTCGAAGCAGAGGGTGACTGTGTTTTAATCTTCCTAATGAGAAACTGGGGGAAGGGAAAGTTGAAGACCAGACTTTGCAAAGACTGGAGTACATACTGTATAGTGTGGGGTGGGGCAGGAGGGGGGCCGTGTAAGCTTTTTTTTTTTTTCCCCACTAAATGGTACCACCATTGTGTAAAATTTTTTTAAAACATCAAAGCAAAGGCCAAGGTTTTCATTTTTCAACTTGATGGGTTGGACTGATGACTACAACCCCATGGTCATTTGCAGGCTGGATACCAGATCACCCAACAAAGGCTTCCTATTGCCGTAAATGGGAGCTTGACATACAGCCTTGGTGTGGGAGTCCAGTGGAGTCCATCAACCACCAAAACAGTGAGAATCAAGCAGATCCAGCTGGAGCAAGACAGTGGCAAGAGCCTTCACGATGACACAAGGTCCCAGACGCTCATTGATCTGAACCGGGCAGGTAGGCTATGATACATCTCTCTTGACTTCTCATTCCATGTCCCTCAGGTGAGAACCAGAGTGCTGAGGTTTCTAGAGGGTAAAGACCAAATTTAGAAATTAAGAAGGAAAAAATGAAGGGAGAATTCAGTCTCCAACTTCTTCCTGAAATGAGGTGGGGAGGAGGGAAGGGAGGAGAAAAGGAAGGAAGGAATGAAGAATGAAGGAAAGAAGAAACAAAGGAAGGAATTAATTAAAGAAGAAATATTAATTATCTGCTGTGTGCTACTCACTATGCTTTATAAAATTATCTCATTAGATCCTCACAACAGTACAACAGTCCTGTAGGTAGATGCTTTTATATTACCCTCATTTTGCAGTTGAGGAGACTGAGAGATCTAGAGGTTAAGTGACCTCTACAGGTTAAGTGTCTGAGGTTCAATTTATACTATGGTCTTCTTGCCTCCAGGCACTGAGCTCTGTCCATTGTACTACTTAGCATCCTTTAAATCAGTGGTTCCCAAACTTTTTTGGCCTACTGCCCCCTTTCCAGAAAAAATATTACTTAGAGCCCCCTGTCACATACTATCACCACCCCCTTACAGTTAGTTATTCACCGCCCCCAAATGCACCTGTGGCCATCACTGACCCCCTGGATCTCTGCAGCATCCACCAGGGGGCAGTGGCGCCCACTTTGGGAATCACTGCTTTAAATCAGAGCTTTCATAAGTAAGGCCCAAATGTTTTATCTGTTAATCACATTGCAGCCTAATATGTCAGGATGAAAAGCTCCAGTTGGGACTCATTCCGTGTCTCTTTGGTAGGAGTCGGCCTTATGGAGGTTGTCATGGAGCCCGATATGTCCTGTGGGGATGAGGCAGCAACAGCCATCAAAGAACTTCAGTTGATTCTTCGGGCCCTGGGGACCAGCCAAGCAAATATGGCAGGTAAGAAAAGACAGAAGTGTTTGACTGTGCTTCCATACCCTCTTTGCTCCCCACTTTTGTCATTTCTTTTGGGCCTTGCTTTCCATCTGTCACCACTGTCATTTATATCCTCTGACAATCTTTTGCTGTCTTCAGTATTTGTTTTTAAATTCCCTTGCCTTTTCTGTAATGATCATAGAGATAGCAGAGAGCAAGAGAGAAGGGGCATGTGAATACAATCGCGAGAACTATCTCAGCTTCATGATGTCCTCCATTTTGTGAAGTGAAGTATTCATCCTTCTGTAGGTAATAAGTTCCCACAACATAAAATGCAGTTGGTATTTGTTGATGACCTTCCATGTCAAGATGTTGGAAATAGTTTATTGGGTGAGCTGAGAGTTTCTCCAAAGATATTTGGTATCAAGAATAATTCCTAGTTTGGCAGGTTGTATCTTGGTATTAGGGAATGCTTCAATGTAAGCTAAATCTTTTATTTTACTGCCCTCATCTTTTTTCATATAAATCTCATCCATTTATAACTGAAACCAGAAATTAATTAACCTAGAAGAGACATGACATTTACATGGTTCTAAAAATTAGATTAAACCTTAAATTCATTAGAAAATAAAATATACGGCATCTAGGTGGTACAGTGGAGAGAGGGCTGACCTTAGAGTCAGGAAGATCTGAGTTCTAAGGTCGATTTAGACACTAGCTGTGTAGCCCCTGGACAAGTCATTTGACCTCAGCCTCCTTCAGTTTCATCATCTGCAAAATAAGAGATAATAATTGTTCCTGACTCTGAGGGTTTTGCTGCAAGTATAAGTTGAAGAAATATTTTTAAAGTGCTTTGCAAACTTTTAAACACAATATAAATATTATTCTATATTTATTATATATGAGATAGAATCATTATATTAATATATATTTAAATAGACATTAACAGTAATATTAATTGTATATTTCCATGATATTTATTATTGTTAATTATTCATTATATAATATTTCTATAATAATGTTAGCTTTTATTTTTGTTATTACTATTATTAGCAAAAAATAGAAGTACTATATTTGTGGTATTTACAGATTTCAGAGAGAGATCACAGACTGTCATCCTGAATATATGCAAGTTGATTTCATTTTGGATCTGTTCTTCCTTGCCTACATCCCTCCATTCCAAAGGATTGACTCCCTCGAGAACTTTTTTTTTAATTATATTTTATATTCACTTGAGAATTCTCCCCCTCTTCCACCTATTGAGAAAGCAAGAACAAAATCTGTTACAATTATGTATCATCAAGCAAAACAAATTCTCACATT
The DNA here is from genome assembly GCF_016433145.1 of Gracilinanus agilis. Classification (NCBI taxonomy): domain Eukaryota; kingdom Metazoa; phylum Chordata; class Mammalia; order Didelphimorphia; family Didelphidae; genus Gracilinanus; species Gracilinanus agilis. The sequence continues at coordinate 120,604,141 of NC_058135.1, forward strand.
AGCCACATCCAAAACAAAATATGCTTTGATCTGTACTCTGAGAACCCCACCTCTCTATCTGGAGGTGGCCTGGTGGCTTTCCATCCCAGATGGTTTGCTGATTTCCAACTGCTTTGTTGCTCCAGCCTTCATCACAAAACAGTCTCTAAAGAAGCAGGAACCCAAAAAAAGCAGATTTGGGGCATCTAGTTTTCAGTATTCTACTGCTCAAGCTCCACCCACAGTGTGCAAGTTTAGGTAGTGATGAAACATCCTTCTGCTGTGCCATCTTAATGAGTCACCAGTGTGACTAAGATAAAGGGACTTTTTTTTGAAAGAAAGATTTGTTCCCTTCCTTTCCCCCAAGGAAATTCCCTGAATCCCAGGATCACAGAGTTGAAAGAGACCTCCAGGGCTTTTAGTCCAGCCTGTCCCTGGCTAAGAAGCCCTTCTACAACCTCACCAGCTTCTGCCCGAAAACCTACAATGAACAGGAGCCCACAACTTCTTTATAATAATGTTCCATTACTTTGAGATATCCTAACTTGTTTATCCATTCCGCACTTGACAGGAACCCCTTTAGTTTCCAGTTCTTTGCTGTGAAAAAAAGCTGCTATAAATATTCTTGTATTTATGGGTCCTTTTCTTCTTTCTTTAATCTTTGGCCTAAGGAGTCAACAGGAATAATAATAATAATAATAATAATAATAATAATAATAATAATAATAGATCTAGTAGTGGTCTCATTGGGTCAAAAGAATATGCACAGTTAGGCATATTTCAAAGCATAGTTCCAAATTGCTTTTCACAATGACTGAACCAATTCATAGCCCACAAGCAATGTATTATTGTGCCTGTTTTCCTACAGCCCCTCCAACATTTGTCATTTTTCTTTTTTTGTCAGTTTTGCCAATCTACTGGGTATGCGCATTTCAGAGTTGCTTTAATTTGCATTTTTCTAATTACTTGTGATTTGGAACAGTTTTTCACATGGTTATATAACCATTCTTTAATTGAGGCATGATGGCTCTTAGTGATCACAGGGTCTCTTTTAAGTGTTCACAAATTGTTCTACTAATGAGATAATTCTAGAATTTTGCCAGAAATCAAAGTCAAGCTTATCAGCCTATGGTTTGAAGAGTCTGTCCTCTTCTCACATTTTCCCCTCTGTGGTCCCCTGGCATCTCTTCTGTACCCAGAATCCTTCAAAGATTACTGACAGTCACACATGACAGTTATTTGTACTATTTTAGGATATAGTTTGTCTGGACTAGGTGACTTAAACCCATTGAGGGTAGCACCTGTGAGCCCTCTCTCATCTTGGGTCTCAACACCCTCTTAAATTTTTTGTTTTCTTTGGTACTAATAATGGAAGTAAAATAAGAGCTAAATAGGTTACTCTCTGGTTGTTGTGTGTCATCATTCCATCCATCCTTTTCTTTTTCTTCCTTGGATTGTCCTTCTGCCCCTGGCACTACGGGCCTTGCATTTTAAGAAAAGAAACAATAACTCCAGGGCTTTGGTTGAATCTAAAGGTAGAAGCATCCCTGGGTTTATCATCTTTTCTCTGGTACTTAGAAAGATCATTGATTTCACTAATGCGAGATGCAAATCCTAGCCTTTTCACATTCCCTAAAGTTGCTGTGGCCAAAAAATCATAATCAACTCCCTGCTGAACATCCTAAGGTGAGTGTCCTTGTGCTTAGGGGAGCTAGTGTTTTGGAGGGCAGACCCATCCTCAAAGCCTTTCCTGCTTTCTAAGTCCTAACTGGACTTGCCTTCTGCAATTCATGGCCTTTGAAAAGGATCTAAGCTCATGTCTTTACCATGATGAAGCATCAGAGTAGGATCTGAATAGAGGATTGATTATCCCTAGTAACAGTTTCTTGGTAACCATTAAAGAAAGACTGAAAAAAGTACAGGCACATATGTTTGGAGTGCATGAGTGTGAACTGCTTTCAGATTTGCTTGGCAAAAGGGGGAAAACTCTCTGTTTCAGAGCAAGAGAACTCCCTCCTGCTCTCATCTCTATGCAGCCTTTTTCCTTGTAGAATGTAAACATAAACTACAAAGTTAGATAGCATTGTAGTTAGAGCTATGTGTTAGGTTTTATGTCACTTTAGCAAAGCTACCCCTGCTTTAATAAAGTTAGATTCTCCCCAGAATAGCTGCGATTTCTACCCAACCTATAGAAAAATAAATGGGCCACCTGTTAACTGAGAAATAGTCCCATCTGGGAACCTGTCAGGAGAAAACCACAAAAGCAAGAATTCAGCCTGTAATAGCGAGAGAATTCATTAAACTTCATTGGTTGGGGGGGGGGCAGGCTCGGGAGTGCTGTCTTTTTCATCTAATGCTTCACCGTTAGGGGCACACACAAGGGGCCATTCCAAAGGGCATTTGTGAGATGGTCATCTAGAGACAGAGGGAAAACCCATTTCTTAAGTGCTGCTACTGTTTTGTTAGCGAATGTGTGGAGCTACCACATCTTTCTGTCTCTCCTTCAGTTGGGAGTGGCCAAGAGCCAGGAAGGGGACTCCTATCTAGAGTGGGTTTGTTCTTTCAAAGATGGCGGCCGCCTTGGTCTTAAACCTTTAAACCTGGAGGAGGAACCTTGGAGAGCATTTAATCCAAATCCTTCATTGTGTAAATAGTGAAACTGAGTTCCTAGGAGGTGAATGGCCTCAAGTCATGTCTAGTAAGGAACATTCATTTCCTAGACTAGAACCCAGCCAACCTGTAGTGCACACATTTGTGTGTGTGTGTGTGTGTGTGTGTGTACATATATATGCCTATATAGAGACAGAGAGAGGAAGGGAGAAATAGAGATAGAGAGGGGGAGAAAGGCTATAGAATATATTATTAACTATATTATGTATATACTATATATAATATATATGTAAAGGGAGGACGCATTCTTTATTTCCATATACATATGTCTATACTCATGTTTTTAAATAGAGAAGGAGAGAGAAAGGCTATGTAATATTATACTATATAACATATATTTGTGGTTGTCTAATCATTTTCAGTTATGTCAAATTCTTCATGATGCCATCTGATGTTACAGATGATGAAACTGAGGCAAACAGGGTTAAGTGATTTGCCCAGGATCAATCAGCTAGTAAATATCTGTGGCCAGATTTGAACCTATGAAGATAAGTCTTTCAAATCTTCAGGCCCGGAGTATATCCAGTATGCCACCCAACTTCCCCCTAATACATATACACATATATAAGTGTACATGTCTTTGGTGGTCCAGCTGAACTGATCTTGCTCTTCTTCCTATATGGTAATCCACCTCTGTTCCTTCGTAAAAGATCATCCCTGCCCACGTTCTTCTTGGAATGTATCCCTTCTGCACCTCCACTTCTTAGCATCCTAATTTACTTCAAAATTCACTATAGTCATAAGAGTCCTTCCCTGATTTCCTTCAACTGCTCATGCCTCACCACTCCCAAATTACCTTGTATTTTATTTTTATTATACTTCTTTATGGATATGTTGTCTCCCTAAATAGCCTAAAAGCTCCATGAGGGCAAAGCTTGTTTCACTTTTTGCTTCTAGCATGAGGCCTGGCACATAGTAATTATTCAAATTTTTATTTATTGCATAATTGCTCTTGGGAGCAAAGAAACAATAAAGGAGGGATAGAACTGCCAAAGAGATGAGAAAATAATGAAAGAGGACAGAGAAAAGGCAGAACTTCTTCAGTATTGTTTCACTTTTGATTTTGTTGTTGGAATGCTCCTTAGACCAGGAAGGATGGAACAAAAATGCCTATTTGTGCATTGAAATCTAAGCCAACCAAGGAGATGACCAGGACCTAGTTACTCTTAGTGAGTTTAACTCCAAACTGTATCAGGGATCTGAAAAAACTTGGAGGACAGATTGCTGGACCATTCTTAGTGATCTTTGAAAAATTGGATAGTTGGGGCAGCTGGGTGGCTCAGTGAATTGAGAGCCAGACTTAGAGACAGGAAATCCTGGATTCAGATCTGGCCTCAGATACTTCCCAGCTGTGTGACCCTGGGCAAGTCACTTACCCTCCATTGCCTAGCCCTTACCACTCTTCCACCAAGGAGCCAATACACAGTATTGATTCCAAAATGGAAGGTAAGGGTTTAAAAAAAATGGATAGTCATAGGGGTCACTGCAGAACTGGAGACAGTAAGCCAGTGCCCAAAAAAAAGGTCAGAAAGGTGTATTGATTCTTCATACTGTCAGACACTGAGCTGCTTGACCTCAATTCCAGGAAAAAAATGCTATCATGCATTATTAAAGGAATGATTTGTGAGCACTTAGAAAGGGAGAGTGGCAATCACACTGAGTCTGTTTGCCAAGCCAGACTAATGGCATTTCCTTTTTGATGGGATTACTAGCCTGATGGAATAGGGAAATGACAAAGACGTGGTCCATTTAGCCAAAGATTCTTTTATTCTATCCCTATAGATAAAATGGAGTGTTGAATTTAGAGCTGGTCAAATAAGTGGACTAAAGAATAGCAGCTAATAAAGGGTCATTCTAGGAAAGTCTGTAGTATGATGCCAGAAGGCTCTGTCTTCAGTCCCATTTTTACCATTGACTTGAATGAGGGCCACATGTCAAGTGTGTCATTTGTGGATGGCATAAAGTCAGTGACGATAGCTAATGAGGTTAGTCTAGCACAGTGATGGGCAAACTTTCTAAAGAAGGGGCCAAAGGAAAGGAAATGTCCATCTGTCAGTCTTTTTCTAAGGCAACTCTTGAAGATTCATTGTATTGTATCCTACTCATTGTATTCAACAGATTAGGAATAATGTCTCCCGGCTGGATAGAACATTTCAGGGGGCCACATCTGGCCTGCAGTTTGCCCATCACTGGTCCAGCATGTTCTGCTTGGTGCTGTTATACAAAACTGTAGACAATAGGTTGAAGTTATTGGGAGGCTATTTTGACATCAGTGCATGGGAAATGTTTATAATAATTAGTTCTGCTCTCAAATGGAATTTCCTGATCACTGGAGGTCTTTAAGTAGCACCTAACCATTTATCAGAATGCTATAGAAAGTATTATTGGTTGATTCCTTCTAAATCTACAATTCTGTGATTCTAATATGCTGGACAAGAGAGTCAGGCTTCCAGAAAATTTTGATAGAATGAAATGATAGATGCAAATGTAACTCAGAAAAATCAAAGCTCTTGCACTTTGGTTCAGAAAATAAATTGTACAACTAAGGGTAGGGGAGCCATCCATGGGGGCTTATGAGCAGAGATTTTTCTGTGTCATGGACCTCTTTGGTATTCTGGTGAAATCTGTGGGTCCTCTTCTCTCTCTCTCTCTCTCTCTCTCTCTCTCTCTCTCTCTCTCTCTCTCTCTTTCTCTCTCTCTCTCTCTCTCTCTTTCTCTCTCTCTCTCTCTCTCTCTCTCTCTCTCTCTCTCTCTCTCTCTCTCTCTCTCTCTTTTAAACCCTCACCTTCCACCTTAGAATCAATACTGTATATTGGTTCCAAGGCAAAAGAGGGATAAGAGCTAGGCAAAGGGGGTTAAGTGACTTGCCCAGGGTCACACAGCTAGGAAATATCTGAGGCCAGATTTGAATCTAGGACCTCCTATCTCTAGGCCTGGTTCTCAGTTCACTGAGCCACACCCTCTTCTCTTTAATATATTTAAATTCATGAAGTAGAATCTGTCCAATCACAAAGAGAACTAATTTTGTTCAATTAATTATCAGTTTATTTGGTTTTTTCTTCATGTAAAAGGCATCTGAGAGATTCATTTGAGCACAGGGTACATATAGAATAAAGGCAATCAGCAATTCTCCTGAAACTTCAGTTTGATCTCTAGGAATGCATTTCCAGAGGGAGAATATATTTTCCCGAGAGAAGAACTTTAGTTCTGTCTCACCACTGTTATTTTTTTCTCTGTGGCATCTGGATCTTCTTAGTTCTGGTATTATATAGAAGACCCCATCAAGAGCATGAGAATTGCTTGCATTCTTGCCTGGCTCTCCCATAATGAGTGATTGAAGATAATTCCCCTTGTTAGCAGATATTTCTTAATTTGATTAAAAGGTATTTTGTCATTGCTGAACAGAATGTTTCCTTGTATTTGACACTAGATTTGAATCCAAGCTAATGAATAACTCTTTCAGCACCACCGGGCACTGAATGATTCTTTTCAGATACTTAGGATGATCTTTTCCAAGATGGACTGAACTTTATGCTTTTCTCTCTCTTCAATAGTAAGATTTTTTAATCCTTAGTTTTTTAGATGGAGGCAGCGAGATGGCTCAATGGATAGAGAGCCAGGTCTGGACATGGGATGTTGAGGGTTCAAATATGGCCTCAGACAGTTCCTAGCCCTGTGACCCTGGGCAAGTCACTTAACCCCCATTGCCTAGCTCTTACTGCTCATCTGCCTTGGAACAATAACACCATATTGTACCAATACAGAATATTGATTCTAAAACAGAAAGTAAGGGTTAAAAAAAAAAAAAAAGAGCAAGCTGAGCTTCAGGAGCCATTGGTATGGGCCCAAATATTGAGGGGAAAAGGCTTTAATGAGGAGGCAACCTTTGAGCTGGACCTTAAAGGACGGGTTGGCTTTGAATAGGTAGAGAAAAGGTACAGAACATTATAGGAAATGAATGTGTCATTGGGGCGCATGTGTGGTTTATATTGTGGGAACTCTTGTGGATTAACTAGTGAGCTTTGGAACAGGGTATTGGGGGGGCTGTTAAATGCCCTCTGAAAGGACAATTTAGGCTTGGTTGCAAAGGCAAGGAGGAAGCTCTTATCTGTTTTTGAGCAACGATCATAGTATTGATCTATTGATTATATTCAGGTTAAATTAGAGGCAAAGGACATTGCAGTAGTGACCCGACAATATGCTGATAAGATTACTATGTGGCGGCGATTGGAATGGCACAAGGACAAATGGGTACATTGGAAGGGGTGGATAAACAAGTCTGTGACAGATTAGAAAAAGGGGGCAAAGAAATGGGAGAAGATGCCGAAGTCTAACCTCTGTAGTTGGTGACAAATGGAAAAGCTGGGTAGGGGCATTCATTCAAGAGAGGGAAGATGATTCAGTTCCTGAGGTGGAAGGAACCTGAGATCCCAGAGTGGAGTAGCAATCTCCTGTGAGATTTCCTCAACAGTCTGGTCTCTATGTAAGCCCCTTCAAGGACGGAGAGCTCACTCCCTCAGTGAGGAAGCTGTACAGATCTTCACGTATCTCTAATTCGGAGGGCTCACTGCCTCGGCACACAAATAGCAAGTAGCAAGTCATTGTTAGGTATTACACTTTGTATTTAATTGATGACTCCCATCTCAGATGTTTCAAAGTGACAGCAGTGAAATGATGATGTACCATAGATATTTCAAAGTACTTGATTTGAGCACAGGTTCAAAGTTAAGGCTGGGGACTCAACATGTCAGAACTGGAAAGAACCTTACCATCGGCTTAAGTAAGTGGTCAGTGGTCGAAGCTTTTGGAATGAATGAACTGTTTGAGAGAGAAAACTATTTAGGGAAGAGACCCAGGGACCTCTGGGATACTTACATGGAAGTGGCTGGACTAATGGCCTAAAATGTATATCTTTCCTTCGGTACTTAAAGGATTTCACCATTTCAGATATTCATTCCCTCTCCCTACACAGATCGTGAGCTCTTCAGCAGATGCCTTTATGACTTGTTGTGGCCAAAAAGAGACCCTGTGGCGGCCACCCCTCCAGCAATGAACCTCCCCTCAGGCTCATGCTCAAGGAATCCCAGACTCATGGCATAGTCTGAATATCTGAGGGTAACACCACAGTGAGGCATCCCAAGATCCAAGCATTACCTGTAATGACAGTGCTCCTTCCAGTCAATAGGCCCCCGGCACCTGACTCCTTTCCAAAATATTTGCTTTAGAAGCAGCCATATTGTGAGCATGTCAGAGGCAGCTGAGTAAGACATTGTATTTGAAGTGAAGGATCTTTGAAAAAACATGCAGTATTCATTAAGTGAGAGTTTATTCTTGTGTGGTTAGGGTTTTGTGGGGAAGAAGAAGGGCAGGGATAGGCATGACAAAGCAGGCTCCAGCTTCTGCTTTTTTCCTGGCAAGGAATTCAGTTGCACTTTTTTAAAATGCCCTTCCTGAGGGACCTGGTAAAATGTATTTCATTAGTCAGCACATCACAACACTGCTACTTAGCAGGTTACTCTTTTCATTTAAAAAACAACACCAAGATATTCAGCTTTCCTTCTTTTTTCGGTTGTGGCTATAAATACAAATGAAGGGTAAGAATGGAGAATCTGTGAGGGAGTGGAAGATACTGTTGCTTCTTATCTTCATTCCTTTTCGTTTGCCTTCCCTACTACTCCCTGAAAGGTGCTCACAAGCCTCCCCACAAATCATTTAGTTATGTTTGACTCCCAAAAAGAGCCAGAAAGAAAAGGAGAACAGGAAGGGTAGCAGTCCCCACCCAGAGCCCCCAGTGCCCTTCTCCCTAACAAGAACATCTTTCTATTGTCAAAGCATGTACGCAGCCGACAGGACAGACCCCAAATCTTACTTGTGGAAGGAAAAGATTATTATGGGCCAGGAGGGAAGAGGAGGGTTTCTGGCTCTCGCCCTTGAGCTGTAAATTCTCAAGGACTCTCTTATAAATCTCCCAGAATCACTGTGAAAAATCCACATTCTATTGGAGAGCAGTGTAGAGCTATCAAATAGTCATTTCTGAAGCCCCCCCCCCCAACCCCACCCCATGCACATGCTCTGGGGAAAAAACTGCAGAATAAAACTGCGGAGTAAATCTCTATCTGAACAGTGTGGTTTTTCTTCTTTAGTACAAAAGGAGTTGGGTTTGCTTGTCCTCCCTCCATCCAACTCTTCTGTTCTTCCAGTATCCTACTTCACTCTCCTCCCATTCTCCATTTCTCTCTCTCTCCCTCCTCCTTTCTTTCCCTCTCTTCTTTTTTCCTTCTCTCTCTGTCTCCCTCATCCTTCCTTACTTTTCTCTCTTCCTTCCTCTTCCTCTCTTCTTTCTTCCTTTCTTCCTCTTTATCTCTCCATTACCTAATCTCAGTCTTTCCTCCTTCTTGTACCCTTTTTTCTTTCTTCGACCCCCCGTGTGTGTGTGTGTGTGTGTGTGTGTGTGTGTCTGTCTGTCTGTCTCTCTCTCTCTCTCTCTCTCTCTCTCTCATCCACATTCAAATACACACACACAGTCACACACACCCTCTCACCTCGTGGCGCTTCCTCCGTGAGTAAACTTTCTTGGCTCTGCTCTCTCTGAGGAAATTCATTGGAAGACACCCAGAGCTAAATGCTTCTTTTGAAATCAAGTTGTCAGTAAACAGTGGCATGGAAAAGGAGAGCTCTGGTCCCCAAGGCTGAAGGTGAATTTTGAAGAAACCATCTCCCTTCTCCTTCAGCCCCCAGATGGATGTCTTGTATAACCCACCTGCAAGTTCCACATGGTTCATGTCTCCAGACCATCTTAGTGATGTCCAAGGCTGGGCTGGACCTGGTTGATGTGAGGTGTCTCATTTCTCACTCCAGAGGGCCAGTTGAGAGTGGATGCTAATGTATCTGTGCATCATCCTGGGGAGCCTTTGGGAGTCAGGACTGAAGTGAAGAATCTCAACAGCATCAGATTCTTGGCCAAAGCAATAGGTAAATGTCATTTTACTCCTCATTTTATGGTTTCCCAATGAGACGTCCTTGAAAATTCATCATAAGCTGGCCCAATTTTTTTGGGGGGGTGGGGGTTAATTTGGATAAAAGGTGTTTCTTTCTTCTTTTCCCTCAGAATGCAAACTCCTTAAAAAGATTATAGATATATTCTGTCAATCAGTCAGCAGCATTTATTAAACATGTTCTCTGTGTGTGTCAGGCTAAGAAAGGCAAAACTATGATCCCTGCCCTCAGAGAGCTGCCATTTTAATGGTAGAGACAAACATGAAAATAACTAGATGCGTTTAAGATAAAGACAGAGTAGGAGTTAATCTTGGGGGAATATATTAGCAGCTCAGGGAAGCATGCAAGGCCTCCTACAAAGATGAGATTTGAGATGAGACTTAAAGGGTTAAAGGGTCCCAGGGAAACCCCAGGGCAGAGCATTCCAGGCTTAAGGGGCATGGATGTGTCTAGAAGAGGAGGATCCTGTTTGTTGAATCCCACTAAGTTCATTGTAACTAGATCATTGAGCATGTGAGGACTGGACAGAGAGGGAAGGGTCAGGTTAGGTGAGGAGGACCTTAAATTCCTCAAAGAGGGGTAGAGGTAGTGGGAAGCCATTCAGCCTTGTGTACACAGTGATCAGTCTAGGCTTTAGGAAAATCATTTTGGTATCTGAGTGGAGGATGCATGGAGTTGGGACCAACTGGAGTCAGGGAGACCAGTGAGAAGGGACAGTGGCCTGACTTAGAGTAGTGGCTGGATGATTGGAGAAAGGGGTAGATGTTAGGGATGTTGTCAAGGTAAATTCTGCCCATCAAGGGGGCTGATGAATAAGAAATACATAATAATTAAAGGAGAGCAATATGTCACGTACACACACTACTCAGCAGTCCCAGAGAGGCAGCCATAAATTTCAGAGTGGGAGAAGAGTTTTTGTCTGCCCTGATTTGGGGATGATGCCTTTTCCCAAGCCTTAAAAAATGGCCCCAAATTCCTGCCTCAGATCTTCATTGTCTTTCCTGAGATGGGAGAAAGGACAGAGAGTGAGGTACCATATGTCTGAAGCCTCATCCTTTTGTTTATTTTGTGAAGTGGAGGCTGATCGTGAAGTAGGGCCTTGAGTGACAGATACCGTGTTGGTGTTCAGGAAAGGAGCACTTGAGCTTCAGACTAGGTGAAAGGACAGAAGGGGAAGTGGCCCAACTGGGGCTATAGGGTGATATTCTCGAAGCAATGAGGTTTGGGAAAGGGAACTTAGAATCCTTTCAGGCTGGTCCCTGGAAACCTCAATCCACAGATATTCTGCCATAACCAAAATAATCAACAGAATTCTGGGTCACATCAGGGAGAGCATTGGAAACAAAACAGAAAGCATGATCTCGGCCTCGGCTAAAGAACTAGTTCATTCAGACCTGAGATTCTGGTAGTTCTAGGCCATAAATGTTTAAAGAGACTTAATAGACCTGGAGGGAAGGTTCAAAGAAGGCCATTTTAAAATGAACGGGGTGGTGTGGTAGGAGTTGAGGGATGAGGACAGACAAAAGAGATTGGTCTCTTTTGTCTGCAAAGTCAGATTCTGACAGTGGAGCTGATCCCAAATTATAAAATAATAAAGCATATTGGAGAGGGTCAAGTTTCTAAAACAGAATGGAAACTTGAAAGAAGGAAGTAAATGAAGGAGAAAATCTTTACACAGCAGGTAATAAACTTGTAGAACTCATTAGTCCAGGATGTAGTAAAAGCAGAAAAATTAAAGTGCTTTCTAAAAAAGACTTAGATGAATGCATGGACCAGTCAGTCATTCAGTGAACAGGCATTTATTAAGCACCTACTATGTTTCAGGCTTCAATAGTCTGTAGGCTTTCAACTCCAGCTCTTCCAGCAGTGGGAAATAGAGATGAGTGATAGCTGACAATCCAGCATTTTAAAGTGGTCAGAGTTCTCTCTGTGCATTATCCCATTTGAGTGTGACCATAGCCTTGTAATGTAGGTGCTCTTATTATCCCTATTTTACAGATGAGAAAACCTGAATTAAGTGCCTTGCCTGTGTCACAGTTAAGTGAGATTTAAACCCAGATTCCCCTAATGCCAGCACATTGTAGAATATTGTACTTTTTTAAAAATCTGGACCTTAGAGGAAGCTAGGTAGCATAGAGGACAGAGTGCTAGAACCTGGAATCAAGAGAACTTGGGTTCAAATCTGTGTCCTTCCAACTATATGTCTCTGGACAGCTTACTTAATCCTAGTTGGCTAGCCTTTACTGCTCTTCGGCCTTGGAACTGATATTCAGTATTGATTCTAAGTCAGAAGGTAAGAGTTTTATATGTATAAAATAATAAATATATCAACCTGTCATTACACTATTATTATGAGTATTTAAAAAATGATTTTAAGCATGGAACAAATCCAGATCTGGGTTCAAACTACCCCCACCCCCTCTCCCAGATACTTAACTTTGCATTTGTCCACAGGCAAATGAGTTCTTTTAGCTCCCTAAGCTTCAGTTTTCTCACTAGCAGTATTTCTCTAAAATTCTACCTTCAGTGCTCACCTTATGAGGTTGTTCCAAAGCTCAAATGAGATGACAGATGGACACCATTTTAGAAATTTTAAGAAGGCATCTAAAGTCAGATGTTTTATTCTAGTGTATTTTTATGGGAAACTAGCAAGAATGAGGGGACGTTTCCTCTTCTTTTGAGGCAGACTTTCTGGGAACCACCCCTCAGTACCACTGCAGATTTTTGGAACCAGAATGGAACTCTTCCTTGGCATGAGGGCAATAGATAGGCAGACCTTTAGTAAGGCTGAGCTGCCATTTGAGAGGCAAAGACAGCTGAATGAGATAAACCTTGGGATCTGGCTCAGGCTCCTCAGTCTTCAGGGCCTATTGAAGTCACTCATTTTTTCCTCTTTCTCGTCCCCCTTACAGCTGCCCTTTGGCCACAAGCTGGCATCAAAAAGGACAAGGGAAAGGGCAGAGGCTGATGCCAGTTGATGCTGTTGCTTCTGTGAAGTAGCCCAGATTTTTTAAAATGAAGTTTGGTGAGAAAATCAAAGCTGTTATCAAAGGAAGTTTGGGAAATTCTATTCAGATATCAGTTATCCCAAGACTTACCTTTGGGCTACAGTTGGGGAAACCCATCATATGCCATGAAATAATTAGTGTAGTAATCCTTTTCCTTGTGATACTTGGGCTAATTAAGAATCTTTTTTGAAGGTTCTTTCTAATTATTGCCTTACTGGCAGTAGAAGGTGTTAATCAGAGAATTTATAGTGTGATCCCATCATAGTAAATTACTTTGTTTCTCTTAGACTATGAAATTCAAAGACAGATTGAAGAACTTGAGAATGGAGGCACAATTCTGAATGAAACACGAGCATTTGATGAGAAACTTGGGTGAGTTTGTGTTCAAAAGCAGTGGAGGGGGGAGGGGGAAGACGAGGGGGTAGTTTAGGATCTGACCAAAATTAAAGCAAACCAAGTTTCTGTGATCTGAGTGCTTTGGGTCCTGGTGCCTTTCTTTTCTTTTCTTTTCTTTTCTTTTCTTTTCTTTTCTTTTCTTTTCTTTTCTTTTCTTTTTTAAAGCCCTTACCTTTCCTCTTAGAATCAGTACTGTGTATTGGTTCTAAAGCAGAAGTAAGGGCTAGGCAATGGGGGTTCAGTGACTTGCTCAGGAAATGTCTCAGGCCAAATTTGAACCCAGGATCTCCCATCTCCAGACCCTACTTTTTATCCACTGAGCCACCTAACTGTGCCCCTCCCCCCCCACACACACACATCCTTGCCTCTTGATTATCAAATGGTTCTTAAAAATGTATCCATGGCATTCAAAGGATACCATTATGCACTCTTTTCTTGAAGAGATTTTTTTTTGGTGATATGTGTTTTCTTCCTCAACATGACAAATCTGGAAATAGATATTACATGATAGCACCTGTATAACCTATATCAAATTGCTTACAGTCTCAGGGAGAGGAGAAGGGAGAGAGGGAAAGAATGTAGGACTCAAAATCAAATGCTAAAAATGGCTTTGGCTTGTAATTGGGGAAAAAAAAACATATTACTGGGAAAAAAGGTATCCATGGCCTTTGGACGTCACTTGATCTTTTTCTCTTTCTGGACTGTATTCCTCCTTTATGAATCCTTGCGTCCATCTCTGCCCAAGTGCCTGCCCTAGGCCCTTGTCCACCATCTTTCTTTGGGGCTTGTATTGAGCTATTTTATTTTTTTCATCCAGTGTTTACCTTTGTCTGCCCCTCAGAGACCATTTGCTTGCTCCTCTGGCATTATGGCCTTCAGCTTCTGAACCAACAACCTCAGCCTTCACCTTTTTTTTTTTTTTTCATATTCAGCTCACTGATTCCTGGCCTAGCTTCCCATTTTGAATGGTGACCCTTCAAACCTTTGCCCTGCATCAGCCCTGGGTTGGGAGGCTGGGAATGAAAAAAGCTGCAATTCTGGGCTGGCAATTGGCAAGAAGCTGGTGGCCCTGAAGAAAGCCCTCTCTTTAATGATCATCACTTGCCTCTTTATTTTTTACCAGGTGTACTGTGTCAATGAGGGATAAAGAAGGAAAGCAAGACTACCGGTAGGAAACATCTCTCATTTCATAGCACCCTGCTTTGTTGGGGGTTTGGTTCCACTGTGTCACCATGCATAAAAGCAACCACTTCCTCATCTGTTGTTAATTCTAGAGATAGTGTTGTTGTCATTGTTGCATGGTAGAAAATACAGGCATTCTTCCTGTGGATTAAGAGAGAAAGAGAGACAGAGAGAGACAGAGAGAGACAGAGACAGAGAGAAAGAGAAGGAGGGAGTAGGGGAAAAAAAGATATGTTAATATAATTGGGATTTGAATTGTTGATTTTTTCCAGGTTTTTGTCTTCTGCACATCAAGCAAGGGCCTATGTTCAAATCCTTCCTTTGCAAGACTACACTTAATTTCTTTGGGCTTCAGTTTTTTCATCTGTAAAATGTCTACCGATCTGTGATCCTATAAATATGTCAGAGGATTGGTGCTGTTGTCATTCATGGATAAACTTAGGGTCCTAGAGCTGGGCGAGACCTCAGAAACTCTATTCCAACCTTTTGATTTTAGATGAAAAGCCGAGGCCCAGGCAAGTAACAGTTGACATGCCCATCACCTCCAGGAGTGGGATTCAGTCCCTGATGTTCTCCCTCCAGAGCCAGGCTTCTCCTTTTTACTATTGGGAATGGCAGTCAGGAGTTAGGCCTGGGAGAAGGGAGAAAGACAGAGATGGGGCCAGAAGAGCTCCCTTTACCAGTTGACGCAGGCCAGTACCTTGTCTGCACCTTATTGCCTTAGAGAGTCTCCCAAAGCAAAAGTGCCTGGGTGCGCCTGGGGAGCGAGCCATGCTACTACACACTGGTGTTTTTATTTCCCTCTCATTATGGTCATTTCTCATAAAAGCTGGAGCCTCGGAGCAGTTCCTAAGCGGGCTCTTCCTTTGGCCTAGGTTCATGCCAGAACCCAATCTTCCCCCACTGATCCTTTACGACACCGAGTCCCTGCCTGTGGCTGCAGACCCCCGGCAAGTGGTCAATATCGATCAGATTCGAGAGAGTCTTCCTGAGCTCCCCAGCGTGACCAGAGGGAGGCTCGTCGAACAGTATGGGATTCTGCCGGAACACAGCTTCGCCCTCCTGGTAGGTACATCGATCAGTTGCTGGAATAATCCTGACTGAATCGGGTTTGAGCAGTGGAGAAAACGCTCTCTGAGGAGTCCCATTAGCCATCTGTCCTCTGTTGTGTCCTCGGAGCTAGGAGCGTGCCAGCACATTTCTTAGCTTTTCCTGTAGATTTCTGAGAAGACTAGGGAGTAGCCCCTTCTCCTGGCGAGGGCAGCAGCCCAGGATTCTAGCCCTGGGATGATTTCTTCCCTGTAAAGAGGGCCCGCTGCAAACAGCACTCCACCAGCAACCTCACGCTTCCCTGGATGACTGCAGCAGGGAAGAGCAGCCTCTGGCTAGCATTTCTTGACACTTGCTGTGTATTGAACCCTGGCAGGATCTGGTTAGAGTGTAAGTTCTCAAAAGCCAGCCATTCATTTTCCTGAGCACACAGGGAGGAAAATATTGACTCCAGTGACCCATTATGGAAATTTTGGCCTATGAATATGAGGGCTGTGGATATTAGGAATATGTATAAAGGAATTGTTCTTGACTCCTGAAATTTTGCTTCTGTCACTTTTGATAGGGCTGGTAGGTGGATCAGTGGATAGAGAACCAGGCCTGGAGAAAGGAGGACCTGGATTCAAATCTGGCCTCAGACACTTCCTAGTTAGGTGACCCTGGGCAAGTCACTTAATCCCCCATTGTCCTTACTACAAAGCAATAGTATTGATGATTCCAAGACTGAAGGCAAGGGTATTTTGTAAGGAGAGAAAGAAAAAGAAAGTCAGCTGCAGCATATGCTTCATTGTATTCTGGGTGCTGCACATTGGGAAACTGGTGAATGTCTAAAGGATGCCATCCAAGACCGTAAAGGGCCTTGAGATCATGCCCCATAAGGGTCAGTCAAAGGAATTAGGAGTATTTAAGCACCAAAGGAGGAAAAACTCACTGGGTGTTTAATAGACAGCTATTGTGTGAAGTATGGGGAGGGCTATAACATAGTAAGAAGGCTTATATTCCTTGTCCATAGCCCAGAAGGGAACTAGAAACTAGTTAAAAAGAGACAGGGGAAAAAAGAGGTGGTTCAATGGATTGAGAACCAGACCTAGAGATGAGAGACCCTAGATTCAAATGAGGCCTCAGATACTTCCTAGCTGTGTGACCCTGGGCAAGTCACTTACTCCCCATTGCTTAGCTCTTACCATTCTTCTGTCCTAGAAATGGTACACAGATTGATTTTGAGATGGAAAGTAAGAGTGAGAGAGAGACAGAGAGAGATAGAGACTTAATATAAAGAAAACTTCCTGATTGAGATCTACAAAAGGGCAATGGGAGAAAGTAGCTCCCCCTTCACTGGAGGTCTCCAGGCAAATCCAATGCCCCACCACAAGCCAAGGCTGTTGGAGAAGGCATTTTTCCTTAAGTAGGTTGAATGAAATGGCCTCTAAGAGCCTTTCCTCCTCTAAGAATTAGTGTTTCTAGAATTCATCTTCTCACTGCAATAGATGGCATTGGTGAGGTTTCTGCCTTGGTTTATGCATAGAGTCATCTTGGTGGTTTTCTGATTGTCTGAAAGGGGGGGAGAGCTTCTGACAAATGGTTCTCTCTTTTTAGAAATTGGATGTATGACATTCCCTTATTACTGCTGTGGCAGAACCTAATGAAAATCTAAACTCCCATATTTTTAATGGATTAATATTAAACATTTGCAGGGGCTTAGGATGAACATTTATATGCTAGTCCATTACCAGTATTCTTCTGTAGAATTACATTTATGTGTCTACACACACACACAAGCCCCCACTTCCTCATCCATTAATGAACTAGTTTGCACAATACTTGGACTTTCACAAATTAAACACACAGCTTTAGCACAAGTAATTATTGTAATCATAATTTATGTAGCACCTCTTATCCTAAAGCAGCTTAAATCTCTCAAATATTTTTCAGAAATCGATTTAACTAAATTGAGTTTCTAACCATCTATCCTGCCCCCCAAATTTCTGGCCAAGCCAAAATACCATTGCATGAGACCTCCATTTTATTACTTGCTAACTGACTAAAATGGGAGGAAGAAGAAAATTATTCCTTATCAAAAGCATCAATTACCTACCTTCATTTGGCACTGCCCCAGCTGGACCAAGCGAATCTTTTAAGATGATATAGGTTTAAAAAAATGATAATGTAGGCCAGACAGAAATTGCTACGTCTTTTCTTTGCATGTTCCCAACGTTGTGATTTCTGAGAAAGTAACAGTGCCTACCTTATGTTTTCTCAGCCTCTTACTTAGGAGAAGAAAAAGATTGATCAGCCATCTCAAGAATGTGACAAAAACCATTTTATTCAATCATTCATTCATTAATAAGCACTTGTTAGGTGGCAAGCATTTTACTGGCTCTGGAGTTGCAATTTTTTTTTAAAATGTCTGCCCTCAGGAGGCTTACATTCACAAAAAGTTCACACACAATGCAACCAGAGTAATTTCTTGGGGGGAGGGACAAGGGATCAAAATAGATCAGCATAGTCACAAGTTAAGCTTGGAAGTAAATCAAGGCTTCTACAAGGAGGAAGAGGATGTGCTTTCCAGGCATGAGGGATAAGGGGAGGAACAGGGATGTTTAGTCAGCCACTAGTATACAGCCTAAGTGCGTATCTGCACCTCCCACATTCCCTGGGTACCACAAGACTTAGACTGTCCTCTCCTAATTTAAGAATTGAGTTTTGGGAAACTTAAATTTCTCCAATTTTAAATCCTTCAAGATCCCAGACTTGGGATTTGTGTCTTCTGACTTTAGAAGCATGTCTTGGGGGGAAGAGGAGGAAGTGAAGAGTAGGTTTGGGGATGGGTAGAAGAATTATATAGTTAGCACATAATACAGAAACCCTGGTTGGTTATATGGCCACCTACTGGCATTGTAAACCAAATTTCCTCAGTCTGACATGTCTTCAAATATTAAGGATGAAGTGAAAGGGGGAACAAAATTGAGTGATTCAGGCAAATTGTTTTTCCTGAAATTAGGCCGTCTTTATGACTTTGCAGTCCCCAGAAGCTAAGCTACCCAGAGCACACCTGAAAAATGATATTTCCATGGCTTTTTCTGCCTGCATCAGAAACACAACAGATTGCTGAGAGGGGCAGATGCACCAATCTAATGAACCATCTTTCAATTTAAAGAGTGCCCAAGAGTATTCATTAAATAAATAGCAGTGGTAGGAGGGGGGCTTTCCAAAGCATCAGAGCTCCGTGCCGTCTGCAGAGGATTGCTTCTTATTAGGCTGAGCAGTATGCACACTCATAGACCATTACCCCTTCCCACCCACCCTCACACTGGGTCTAAACTTCAGAACTAAACTTTCATCTCTCCTTGAATTTGGTTATGTGATGTGGACTGTGGTATTAACAACCATTGTTTCCTTACTCACACCACCCTCGACGTTTGCAAGATGGTTTGTTGTTACTTCTGACCCTTCTTGTTAGGGTCTCACATCAAAAGTGGCGAGGACTCACGATAGTCCTATTAAGAAACCACCCAGGGAGATGGATGTCTGTTTTCCAGAGGTTGTCTCTGTAAAGACCTTCTCCAGGCACCCACGATTCCTAAAGCTGTTTGCAAACAGTTTTTTCTTGGTTCTCAAGCCAGGCTGATCTCGACAAATAAACCCTTCCCTGCTTCCTAGACCCCACACTTCAACCTTCTCTTCTAAGTGCATTATGAGCTTCCTCATTTCATGATTAAACTGCGACTGATTTCGTTACTTATCTCCAGCCTGCCCTCTTAGCCTCTTCACCCACTAACCATCAGCTCAGATGGAAGAAGCCATCCAAATATGCTGCTATTATAACAAGGCTCAGATTTTCAATTCTGTATGTACAAAGACATGTGGTAATTATTATAATCATCTGTGTGCTTGTAATTATATGCATGTGAATTCTCCATGGCAAATGGTCCAGGTGGGTTTTGATTTGCCAGGCATGGACCAAACTGTCCAATGATTGGTTGGTGCGTGATTCAGGTTATATAGACTGATTATAGTAGTAGCACAAAGAGCACAAGTTTATAATTTATGTTTGTAGAGAGCTTCACAGAGTGCTTTTGCACTTATGATCCCATTTGATCCTCATAGTCTAGAGGCAGGGTTAGGTTATCCCCATTTTACAAATTAGTGATCTGGTTCTGAGGTTAAGTGACATAGCAAAGTGCTAATAAGTAATAGAGCAGGGACTCCCGGGGCTCCTTCTTAGCCTTTATCCAACCTGCTGCCTCCTCAGTACTACATAATTAAGAATATTTAGAGATCATTTCCCCCAACTCCATTATCTGCCTCCACATTTGTTCACTTTGTACAATACTTTTTTTTAAAACTGTGAATTGTTTTGGAATTGCTTTTTAAATCATATTGTAACTGGAATCATATTTTAAATTTATCAAGATAGTTCACAGTTTGAGAAACACTTTACAAACCTAAAAAAATACAATGTAAATGAGGGTTATTATTGTTGGTTTTGTTCTTATTAAATGCTCCCAGAATAAACTGCAAATCCAGGGTGGCCAACAATATGGCAATGCTCTTAAGTTATCTGGGATTCAGATATCATTTTATAGATGAAGAAATTGAGGCACAAGAGAGGCCTTAAATTCTCTTCCTCTGGTCATCTACTCTGAGGTTTTGTTTTTGTTTTTCATTTTTTTACCTACTTAAAGTCTGTGGTTTCCTTTGAACAGTGATGAGTTTGTGGATTCCAGGTTTGTGGCTGGGTTTATGGATTCCATGAACTCCATTTTGTTTGTTTTTAGGAGTCCTGTGTATTTAAGTCCAAGTATGTTTTGAGCACCCATTAGGTATGCTGTATTAGGTACTTGATGGGACATAGAGTTTAGTCTTTTCCCCCGAGAAGATTAGGGCCCAAGAGAAATCACAGAATTACATGGCATTAGACATTATCTAGTTGACTCCCCATTTATAGATAAGGAAAATAAAACCCTTGGAGTCAGTCACTTTTTATTTTTGGCTTTGTTTCCCTAGAACCTGGCAGAATGCCTTATTGGTAGTAAACACTTAATAAATGTTTTATCAGATTGATAAACCGAGTCTCTGCTGACATTAGCTGATTAGTAGTAGACCCCAGATTCAATTCAGAGTACTTAATTTCCAGGTCCCATGCTCTTTGCACTTATTTCATGAGGCTAGCCTGAACCTAAGAGCTGGGGATGTATTCTTTGAGCATTCAAAATTAAGTATCTATAAACATTTATTATGTGCCCGGCATTGTGTTAACACTATCCCCAAATATGATACCCATGTAACTGAGAATAAAAGCTCTTGGCTCCATTTCTAGCTCACTGGTTAGTAACTAGGTGACTTTGGGTTTATAACTTGATCTTCCTTCCCATCTGAAAGGGAAGAGCCATAACTCATTTAACTCTCATTGGATCTCTAAAAAACGAGAAACAGCCTATCAGACTTCACAAAAAGTGTTGCCAAGTGGAGGGGGACATGCAAAAGTATATCCTATACACATACAGGTACTTTGAGGTCCACATAAGGTGTTGTGTGGTGGTAGTAGTGATTTAAAGACTTGGAAATTTAGAATAACCCCAGTAGGACTTTGATGAATGCTGCAACAGAGACCTCCTGAGTAACATATACAGTATGACCATATGTGTGCTGATCTCTGTGTTTTTATTAGCCCTGAGGATATTTGCATGAAAAAGCCTTATTTGAATGATTTCATCCTTACCAACTGGTTATTCCCCATTTGAAGTCACAGCCCTTTATTTCTGACATCACAGAAAAGGTTAGGATGTCTCTTGGGGAAAAAGAAACTGAAAAGAAATCATGAATAGATGAATGAATAGAGTTGTTGTTAAATGGATTGTTTTTCCAAGTTTTCCTTTGGGCATTAAGCAAGCCTGAAAGGCCCTGCTTGGCTTCCTGGATGAAATGCCCATAAAATAATTTCCCATGATAAATATATATTCTGTGTAGAATTGCGTTTTAAAGTTAAGTAGTTTGAAAAGGCATCTAAAGCCATATTGGCTGACTTTAGACTGCTCAGGACAATTGAGATACAGTGCATTCACCTTCAGACTACCATGTTAGGAAAATCCATTTGGTTGACATTGTTACTCACTGTATTTCAGCTCTATGCAATTTCCAAAATTGATTTTATTGTTCATTTTATAAAATTGTACCCTCTGCTTGCCAGCTTCTGGGTGCTTTTAGTCAGTCTCTAGTCTATTAAAAAAAAAAAAACCAATATCACTTGCTCCAGAAAGTTAAATAAAAAGATGCATTTTACACTGTGCCTAAAAAACCATCTATTATTCTGTCTTGTCCCCAAATGATTGAGGGGATCCAAAGAAAATTGTCCTCCTAGGACACTGACCTTTGGATTTTGGATCAAGAGGACTTGCGTTCTTACAACCTATATGACCTTGGGAAGATTTTTTTCACTCTTCCTCAGCTTCCTCACCTGCAAAATGGATAAAGATTAAAGAGCTGCTTTAGTTTGAACTCGATTAGAACTTCTTATTTTGGGGTCTATGAAGTTGTTTGTATTTTTAAATATTTTGATACTATTTAAATGTAATTGGTTTTCTTTGTATTTTGCAATATTGTGAGGAGTGCTTTCACCATCCACAACCTAAAAAATGGTTAAGAACCCCTATACTAGATCTCTGAGGTCTCCACAATTCTTGAATCCTATGATCCCAATAATTCTACTGCAGCAATAGACTCGCTGGATCTAGGCTTGCACTTCTAACCAGGCAAAGCTATAGACTCTGCAGGTTAATAAGCCCATCAAATGGAGCAGGGTGCTTATAATTATAAAATGAATTCCCATTTATAAGTGTAAAGCACTTTTTTTTCAAGATTAAACAAGATTTTTGTTCTTAGATCAGCACTGCCTTTAGTTTTGTAGTGAGCAAGCTAGAACCATAAGCTTTCAATTGACTAACACAGAACTTGTTCAGAGGCACATATTATGTTCACAGAGCACAGCTTCTCTGTATTTCCTTTTTTTTTTAAACCCTTAACTTCTGTGTATTGGCTCATAGGTGGAAGAGTGGTAAGGGTGGGCAATGAGGGTTAAGTGACTTGCCCAGGGTCACACAGCTGGGAAGTGTCTGAGGCTGGATTTGAACCTAGGACCTAGGTCTCTAGGCCTGGCTCTCAATCCACTGAGCTACCCAGCTGCCCCCTTTTCCTTATTTTTTTAATTGAATTTTATTTTATTTTCATTTCCAAATGTGCACTCTTCCCCTCCTGTACCTTACCCATTGAGAAGGAAAGAAAAACAAACCCCATTACAAATATGTATAATCATGCAAAATAATATTTTCACTAATCATGTCCAAAAAAATCCCAAAAAGAAAATAAGGAAAGAAAAATATTCTTCATTCTGCACTCTAAAACTATCTTCTCCCTATCTGGAGGTGGGTAGCATGGTTCATCATGAATCCTTTGGAATTGTGGTGGGTCATTGTATTGATCAGAGTTCCTAAGGCTTTCCAAATTGATTATCTTTACAATATTGTTGTTTTTGTATAAAATGTTAACCTGGTTCTGCTCACTTCTTTTTGTAACAGTTCATACAAATCTTCTCAGGGGTTTCTGAAACCAAACCCTTCATTATTTCTTTCAAGTATTCTATCACATTCACATACACAATTTGTTCAACCATTCCACATTAATGGGAATCCCCTCAATTTCTAATTTTGTGCAAAATACAAAAAGTTTCACTATAGACATTTTTGTACATGAGTCCTTTTTCTCTTTCTTTGACCTCTTTGGGAGGGAGATAAACCTCATATTGATATCATTTGGTGAAAGAGTATGCATGGTTTGATAATTTTGGGGGCATAGTTCCAGATTGTTTTCTACAATGATTAGACCAGGTCACAGTGGTTTCACCAACAGTACATTAATATGCTTGTTAAGCCACAGCCTTTCTGTCATTTGTCATTTCCTTTATTGTCAATTTAACCAATTTTACAGGTCTTCCTTCTTCTAACCTTGGCTACATTAGTTTTATTTGTACAGAGGCTTTTTATGTAATGTATTCAGAATTATCCATTTTACATCTCACAATGCTTTCTATCTGTTCTTTATTCATAAATTCTTCTATTCATAAATTTGATAGATACTATATTCCCTGTTCTTTTAATTTACTTATGATATATCTCCCTTTATGCCTAGCTCATATATCCATTTTGATCTTATCTTAGTAAATGGTGTAAAATGTCTGTATCTAGTTTCTTCCAGACTGCCTTCTAGTGTATATCCTAAATGAGACCTTTTTCAAAGAAACTTGCTCCAAAGATTTTTCCCATAATTTCTTGTGTTTCTTCTAATTTTAGCTGCATTGGTTTTGTTTGTGTTTCTTTTTAATTTTATGTAATCAGAATTGTCTATTTTACATCTTATGAACTTCTCTGTCTCATTTGCCCTGAACTCTTCCTTTATCCATAGTTCTGACAAATAATTTCTTCTATGCTCCTCTGATTTCTTATGATGTCATTCTTTACATCCAAATCATGTACCCATTTTGACCTTCTCTTAGTATATGGTGTGAGATGTTAGTCTATACCTAATTCCTGCCAGACATTATTTTTCCTCCAAATTTTTACTGAATACTGAGTTCTTGCCCTAGTAACTGGGATCTTTGGATTTATCAAAAACTAGGTTACTGTGCTATTTATTTGCTTCTGCATATTGTGTACCTAATTTATTCTACTCATCATCCTCTCTGTTTCTTATCTAATACCAAATTGTTTTCACAGTTTGGGTTTTTTAGTATAGTCTGAGATCAGATAATAGTAGACTCCCTTTCTTTCCATTAAAAAAAGATCATTTGATATTCTTGACCTTTCGTTCTTCCAGATGAATTTGTTATCAATTTTTTATTCCTCTATAAAATAGTCCTTTGGTAGTTTGATTAGTATGGCCTTGAATAAATTAATTTGGGTAATATTGTCGTTTTTATTATATTTGGCTTGGCCTACCCATGCGAAATTAATATGACTCCAATTTTTTAGATCTACCTTTTTTGTGTAAAGAGTGTTTATTATTGTGTTATTATATTTTTGTGTATATATTGGCAGGTAGCCTCTCAAGTATTTTATGTCATCTTCAGGGTTTTTTAATGGAATTTCTCATATTTTTTCTTGCTCTATTTTGTTAACAGTATGCAGAGTATATATGTATATTTTATATCCAGCAACTTTGCTGAAGTTAAGTGTTAGTTTTTTAGTCCATTCTCTAGGGTTCTCTGAGTAAAGCAGTGGTTTTGGAAACAGAGGAAATACTTTGTCTTTGCTTATTTTCTTTTTAATTTCTTTTTCTTGTTTTCTTAGTATAACCAGTATTTCTAGGAAAATATTGAATAGTAATGATGATAATGGACATCCTTTTTTCACTTTTGATCTTACTGGAAAGGTTTCTAGTGTGCCGTCATTACAAATAATGCTTTCTGATGGTTTTAGAGGGATAGTGCTTATTATTTTAAGGAAAGTTCTATTTATTCCTATGCTTCTTGGTGCTTTTAACAGAAATAGGTGTTGTATTTTGTCAAAAGCTTTTTCCACATCAATTGTTTTTTTCTTTTTTTTTTTTTTTAAACCTTTACCTTCCGTCTTGGAGTCAATACTGTGTATTGGCTCCAAGGCAGAAGAGTGGTAAGGGCTAGGCAATGGGGATCAAGTGACTTGCCCATGGTCACATGGCTGGGAAGTGTCTGAGGTCAGATTTGAACCTAGGACCTCCCATCTCTAGGCTTGGCTCTCAATCCACTGAGCTACCCAGCTGTCCCCTCCACATCAATTGGAATAATCATATACATTTTATTTTAGAGTGGTAAAATGCTCACTACAGATTCACAAGATTTTAAGAGTTAGCAAGGACCTCAGTGGCCATGGTGCAGCCGATAGAGTGCTGGACCTGGAGCCAGGAAGATCCAAGTTCATATTTGACTTTAGACACTTGCTGACCTGCTACTTGCCTCAGTTTCCTTATCTGTAAAATAGGAATAACAGCATCTACCTTCCACTATTGTCGTGAGGATAACATGGTTAATATTTGTAAAATGGTTTGCTAACCTTAAAATGCTATAGAAATACTAGCTATTACTATGAATTTTATTTGCAGTCTTATAAGTAGTATAACTATCTCTACTTTAAAATGAAGAGACCTGATTCCTACACAATTTCTGATTCTGAGCATCCCAGAGGCCTAGGTCTAGAGCTGGAGGGACCCTTGGAGGTTATCTAGCCTATCCCTTTCATTTTTTAGGGAAGAACCTAAGTCCATTACTGGCCCAATGGCAGAGCCAGCATTTGACCTTGGGTCTTCTGATTCCAAATGCCATTTGCTACTTTGTTCTTCAACTCATCATTTTAGAGTTCTTTTTCTTCTGTTGTTTCATTGTCTTCTTATCAGTTGAGTCCTTCCCTCTTTATTCATGGCCCTGGTACTTGCTTGTTGGCCCTCTTGGGTGTGTGATGAAAATGAGATCATAGACTTGGATGAAACTTGAGTGAGCATCTAATCCAGTCCCCTCATCTAATGGCAGAGGAAGCTGAAGCTTGTGTAGTTACTTGTCCAGGGTGACATAGTCAGTGGGGAACCCAGGCTAGGAGCCCACATGACTGACTAAATGGAGCAGCCTTTCTTCTGCAGTAAGCTTCCTCCCCAAGGCCAACAAGTCAAATCAACCAGCACTTATTAAGTACCTAACATTGCCAGCACTGAGGATATAAGGAAGGCTGAAAAACAGAAACTCCCAATCTAAAGGGCAGACCCCAGAGACCACACAGGCAAGATGATGGGAGATAGGGGTGGGGGTATGGAGGGGAGAGAGAGAGAGAGAGAGAGAGAGAGAGAGAGAGAGAGAGAGAGAGAGAGAGAGAGAGCCTTAGATTTAGAAAGTACAAGGTTTGAGTAACACCTCTGAAAAATACTATTTGTATGTCCCTGGGCAAGTCACTTAACTTCTTACTGCTCCCAGACCACTCTCTAAGATTCTAAGAGATGGTGGTATAGCTCCCACCCCATAGTTTCCTACAACACTGTATGTCTGTGCATAGCTATGTATATACATATGTGTGTGTATTTTTTTAAAGCCCTCACCTTCTGCCTTATTGCTTCCAAAGCAGAAGAGCATGTGTAGTTTGAACCAAAATTGCTACTAACCTTTATGGCACTCTTTCCTCCTTTCAGAGGGTTAAGAGTTGAGAATCAGGAGCCAGCTAGATAGTTCAGTAGATTGAGTGGCAAGCCTTTAAACAAGTGGTCNGATAGGGAGAGAGAGAGAGAGAGAGAGAGAGAGAGAGAGAGAGAGAGAGAGAGAGAGAGAGAGAGAGAGAGAGAGAGAGAGAGAGAGAGAATGAATGTCATCTATCTGGAAGTGTTAAACTACCTCCAGAGCACAACTCGAGGATTTAAAATGAAGTTTCCACCCATGAGGGTTCACTTCCATTTTGGACCACATCGAGAAGGAGCCTGGGAGAGTTATATTGATGGTCTTAGAGGCAGGAAGCTCCAGATTCAAGTCTTGCTGCCCACCTGTCCTGGAAAGGTAATACTAAGCAAGTCACTTAACCCCTTAGTGTTCTCTAAAAAGGTTTCTTAAGTAGGGGTCGAGGGATAGATTTCAGGGGGTCTAGATGGGAGAGAAAAAAAATTATATTTATTTTCACTAACTTTTAGTTTCCTTTATAATCCTTCATACTTTATTTTATATACTTAAAAGCACTGTTAAGAAGTCCAGAAGCTTCTTCAGAAAACTTAAAGGGACCACAACACAAAATAGGGTTTAATAATGCCCTCTTCCCCCACCACCATCCTAAATTGCAGAGAGACAACCAATCTACATTGAGAAAGGGAGTTTCTTCATCCAGGAGTTCTCACCACTGATGAAATCACAAATCGCAGGCCCTCTCTCTGTTATCATTAGTTGGGCAAATCTCTCAGACTTTGACTACTTCAATTTTCTGCTAAATAGAAGAAATAGTGAGGGCTGACTACGACCTCAACTTGGTTATGTTTTTTTAAGCTGTTCTCTTAGGTCTAGGGCTGGACAGCAATCAGGGTCACATAGCTAGGAAGTGTCTGAGGCCAGATTTGAGCCCAAGTGCTCCCATCTCCAGGCCTGGCTTACTGTTTTCTGAGCCACCTAGCTGCCCTGTGACTTAAACTTTCTCTGCAAAAGTGGATTAAAATGTGAGACAGATGTTCTCCGGCTGTCCGGTACATGCCCAGGAGGAAGGCCTGCCCTTCCCTGCATCACCTCTCACTACAAAAGGCTCAATTAGAAAGGGTCATCAGCCACAGGACTGGTCTGCTAGGGAGCAGCTTCATCTCCCTCTCATTTGGGGTAAATTAATGCCAAGTCACATGCTTGCAAAGCCTTTGACGGGGACATTAAAAGCCCTTCTATGGAGTGGCCTTTTCCGCCTTGTTCTTAATATGATGTTTAAATAAGGGAATTACTGGCTCGCTGTTTTCCTGACAAAACCAGATGGCCGACACTACCGTATCCACCAGAGACTCCTGAGACGTGTGCCAAGCTTAATCAGCATTCGCCTACCTCAAAGAAAGAGGAAAAATTTGCTCAGAATGTTGTCTTCCCCAAAAGCAAAAAGGCTTGATGATAGACAGGCACCTGAGCTGCAGGCCTGTGTGCAACTTTTATTGACTCATTATTCTCTGAGCGTCCCACAGCCCAACATTCCCTCAGAACTGCTATGTATGGCTCCCCCTCCTCAAAGTACCCCCCAATCACAAATCTCCAATTTTTTCATCCGCTTTAAATTGAGGACTGAAACCATGTATCCCCTAGTGGAGAGCAGTTCCAACTCAGAGAGGCTTCATCTGAAGGCTGATATGAAAAGACAAACAAAAATCTGACTTGCCATGTTATCCGTCCAATAGAAAACCACCCAAGGGTAGAGAAATAGATATTCATCACCATCTCGGCAACTCAGCCGAGCCCACGAGTTCAAGCGTGCAATATTTCAAGGCGGATTTAGAAAACCTTTCCTCGGCGAAGCCAAGAGTTCTCCTGACAGCCCATTTCACTGGCGGGCCAGCCTGTGGAGGGAAGAACAAAGGGAATTCTCCCTGTCTGATTGGGATGAGGCTGCCGCTCCTGCTTTGGGGCTTCCCCTGGTGGGTTTTGCACTAGCATGGGAGTTGGAATACTTTTTTTTCCCCGAACAGTTCAAGTAAAACTCCTTCTTCAGATTGCTTATACTCGCCTTTATCTACAGCAAAGTTCTGGCTGTTAAGATGGCCTTTTGCCCTGGTTTAGCATGAGCAGAATAATAGCCTGGGCTAGGAAAAAGATCAGAAGGATGATTGGGGGATTATTCAGTAGGTTTGTCACTAGAGAATTTAGCTCTGTTGCAAAGGGCATCTGGATTTTTTTTTTTATTATGGCGTGTCTGCCCTAGTGAATGTGTGCCTATGTATATATTATAACATCTGCAGTGCCAAATTTAAGGACTGAACTTAGCGAGAGCCGCATGTTCCAACCGCCCCCCTTGTTTTCAAGATCTCCTAGCTTCCAAAAGACTTTCAGAGGTACGGGAATGCTCTACCCAAGGAGATCTACCTTCCATATGTTCCTTCCTCATCTGCAGCACCTAACACAGTGCTTGGCACTTAGAAATCACAAATTTATTACTATTATTCATTCAGCTTTTTTCAAAGAAGCCTTTCCTGATTTCTGTAGTTGTAGGTACTCACTCCTTCCTTCCATTATCATATAGCCAGTCAGCCAATAGGCAGCACCTCTTGTATGCTAGTCACTGTACTAAGAGCTAAGGGATACAGAAAAAGACACCCCCTAATCTTGAGCTGCTCACAGTAGTCATTGAAGCTAGCTAGCATTTATAGTGTGCTTTAAAGCTTACAAAGCACTTTACTGATATTATCCTTACGGTAACCCTGGGAGATCCCTGCTATTATTATCATCCCTGTTTTATAGATGAGGAAACTGAGGCTGAGAAAGCTTAAGTAACTTGTCTAGAGCCACAAAGTGAATAAGAATCTGAAGACACATTTGAACTTAGACCTTCCTGACTCCATCTTAGGTTTATCTACTGTGTCGCCTGTACTTAGAGCCTATTCTTCCCCACCCCAAAAAAGTATGCTCCTTGAGAACAGGGATTGTTTTCTATTTTGATTTTTATGGGGGTTTTCTGGTTTTTGTATCCCTTCTCTGTTGGACATGGTAGATACTTAACGAAGACTTTTTAGATTGGATTATGAACTTCTAAAGAAATTTTCAAGGGATTTGTGACTTGATTTGAGTTATTAGCATCTAGGGGGAAATATACTGCATGAAATCAGATTCTCATCACTCAATTCTTCCCAACTGGAAAATGTAAGCCTTCTTTTCTATAAATAGGCCATATTTCTGTTTGTTTTTTACTTCCATTAAAAAAAATTTTTTGGAAACATCTCAGGTTCCAGAAAGTAACCCGAGCTAAAACAGATGGGACTGACACTCCACTGGTTGATAACTTACCATAAAAGTGTACACAGCATTGGAGGAATCACTCCATTTTGTTTTTCAGCAATGCTAATTAGTACTTTACTTCTCTAATATGAATATGCAATATTCCACATCCATTGTTTCCCCACCTTTTCAAATAAGTAAAAGAGGACCATTTTCATATTTTTTTCTTTGAAGACAAGTTTATTTGCTTTAATTATAGTGTTGTCAGTGTGTATATTTTTTCTTGGTTCTGATCATCCCATTTTGCATTGGTTCTTTTTTCCTAATTGAATTTTATTTTCAATTACATGCAGAAAAAATTTTTGACAGTTGTTTTCTGATATTTTGCAGTTCATATTCTCTCTCCCTCTTTCCGCTCCCTAAGATAATAGTCTGATATAAGTTGCATCATTGCTTTCATGCATTGAATATTTCTATATTCCCTGTGTCACAACTGAAGACACATTTCATATATACAGTAAGAAGCACACAAGGGAAATAAAGTAAAAGGTGGCATGCTTCAGTCTGCAGTCAGATTCCAACCATTTTCTCTTTGGCTTTGGATAGCACTTGGGGTTTTAGGTTGTGTTGCTTTTTGTTTTTTGTTTTTTGTTTTTTTGTTTTTATCATGAGTCCTTTCGGGTATCTTGGAACCTCATTTTAATCTTTGCATTTTTAAGGCACAGTTGTAAGAGCTGTTTGCAAAGCAAAGAGTCTTCTTTTTTAAATTAATTAAACTAATTAATTAATTTGGAATATTTTTCCATGGTTACATGGTTTGTGTTCTTTCCCTTCCCTTTCCTATAGCCAACGAGCAATTCAACTAGGTTTGATCAAGCCCTATTTCCATATTATTAATATTTGCAACAGTGTGATCATTTAATCTAGATCCCCAATCATGTCCCCATCGAAGCTCAAGCATGTTTTTCTTCTGTGTTTCTACTCCCACAGTTCAGAGTCCTCTTGTCCCCTATTCTCTGACCCTTAAAATTACTTTGTATTTGCCAAGTCTAGTTCATGTTGTATCCCCCAATTGAATGGAAGCTCTTTGTAAAGATATTTTATTTTACCAATTGTATGTATTAGCAATTTTTCACATAAATTTTCTGAAGTTATATGATCTAAATTGCCTTCCTCCCTTCCTTTCTTTCCTCCCCCTTCCCAGAGGTGGTAAGCAACTTGATCTGGGTTATATGTGCTTTATCATGCAAAATATTTCCATATTGTTTATTTTTATAAGAGAATAATCATATAAAATCAAAACCCCAAATGAACTTAAGTGAAAAATTGAATGCTTTGATCTTCATTCTGACCCTAACAGTTCTTTCTCTGGGGGTGGAGAGCATTCTTTGTCATGTCTTTCAGAATTGTCCTGAATTATTGTATTATTGAGAGTAGCTAAGTCTTTCACTTAAGATCATTCCACAATATTGCTATTACTGTGTACCATGTTCTCCTGGTTCTGCCTATTTCATTCTGCATTTGTTCAGGTAGGCCTGAAATGGAAGCTCTTTGAGGGCAAACGGTTTCTTTTTTGTCTTTATGTCTCCAGTGCCCTGCACATAGCAGACACCTAAAAGTATTAAATTGAGTGATAGGAAAACTTCATAAATGCTTATTGAATTGGATGATCTCAGAAGACAGGGAAGGCTTGTCAGAAGGCATTTCCTTTTGGGGCCATATAAAAGCTGCCCAGTGTATAAAGCTGATCACAGAAGAGGCAATACTGGTCTGAAGAGGTTAGCGCATCTGAGTGGCTTCCACCAGTCCCTGGATAATTGAAGCACACCATGGATCACATTAATATAGTGCTTTAAGACTAACAAAAAGGAGTAGCTAGGTGGCTCAGTGGATAGAAGACTCATCTCCCAAAGTTCAAATCTGATCTTAGATACTTACTAGCTATGTGACCCTGGCCAGGTCACTTAACCCTATTTATCTCAGTTTCCTCATCTATAAAATGAGCTGGAGAAGGAAATGGCAAAAAGCTCCAGAATCCCAAACAGGATCTTAAAACTGAAACAACTGAATGACAGCAATAGTACTACAACCAAAGCCCTTGCTGTGTGTTACAGATAAGATGATTAAAAAGAATGCCTTCCATGCCTTCATGGGACTGATATTCTGCTAGAATCAGGGACATGAGGATTCCACAGATAATTGGAGGGTGAATCCTATTACCACAGGCCCCTGTGCTTGATGTCTTCTGCTGGTGGGATGCTTCAGCTCTTGGCTCCTCCTTCCAGCTTCTGCATTGTTGCTGCTCTTCTGGCTGCTAGAATTTCTATCAGAGGATTGGCATGAAAAGAGAGAGAAGATTAAATTCACAGCAAGCAGACATTTTGTGCTGTATTTTCAGCTCTGCTAAAAAAAGGTTGGAGGACCAAGGTGTAGGCAGAGGGGTTGCAGACAGGGGGTGTTTGGGGACAAACCATGTGCATTTCCTTGATCCAGGCCCTCCTTGTCTGTTGCCTATCACCGTGGATTATCAGGGTCAATGTGTCTAAAGCATTCTCATTCTGGAGGAAATGCTTGATAAATACAATCATAATTCTTATGAGCAGGAGCAGTGTTACTGAATACCAACTATGAAAGCTTTTGGTTGGCAAGTCAGAAGGGAGCTACCAGTTCTTAGCAAGGAAGCAGTAGCTGTCTTCCTTCCTTGGTCCAAAGACGTGGCGGTCAAGGGCCCTCAGACTGGCCCTGTGTGCTTGGAAGATGATTGTTTCAATTTTTTTTATTTTCTGTTTTTTTTTTAACAGAATGAGAATGGACTATTGGAGTTCTTCCAAAATGTGATGAAAGAAACTAGGGCAGAGCCAAAAAAAGTGATCGGCTGGATTCTCAGCACTTTCCTGGGTTATTTAAAGCAGCGGAACCTTGCTGTTAACGAGAGGTGAGAGAGCAGCTATGGAGGTTTTGGGGGGGGGGGTTGTTATTTTTTTTACCCTTTGCATCCTAACTTTGCCCTGCTGACTTAAAGATACATCCTTTTCTGGTCCATCCAGCCATAGAAATATCAAGAAATACTCTTTTTTTGAAGGCCAGAATCCAAAAGCACACTTTGATCTTATTAGGCAGCCCTAGAATGAGCCTGTGACACAGTAAAATCTCATTAATTCAGAATTCAAGAAAAACAAACAAGCAAAAAGTTGGATGATCTGCCAGATCCCTTCTAGCACTGTGATGCTTTCCTTCTGGGAAGCTGAATATCCTCAGGAGTTGAGCTCATTAACTTCATTTGTCTCTCATCCTCTCCTAGGATCACTGGATTCAGACCTAAAAGGGACCAGAAAGGTCCTTTTTATAGATGAGCAAACTTTATTGAAGTGAAAATACTTCTCCCAAAGTCGCATAGGTGGTAAACAGCTTAGCTGAGATTTGAATTCAGGTCCCCTAACTCCAAATCCATTATTCTTTCCACAGTCCTCATTCATTCTACTTTGAAACCTAGGAAACCCTTTTTTCTTACATAATTGTATTTGTGTGTTTTGAGCACTTTCATCTCTTGAGAGATAAGTAACCACCCCTAGACAAAAGTAATTTTTTTATTTTATGACCTCCTGTAACATTTATTTTTGTTCACTTGTCTCTCATCTAATAATATAAGATTATGTTTATTATCTTTTCACATACTTATGTCTTTTCTCCTGAAGTCATTTATAAGTTAAATAGTTTATAAAACACAGCATGATTCTATGAAAAGATCACTAGCTCTGGAGTCAGAGGACAGCATAAGTTCTAATCCTATGTCTGTTATTTATGATCTCTGTGATCTTGGAGAAATCATTTAATGTCATGGGGGCTCATTTTCCTCATCTGTAAAATGAGGGCGTTTGACTGGCTAACCTTCAAGATCTCTTCCACCCTGAATCAATGATCCTATAATTCTTGAGACAGTTGATCAGTCAATCAAAAGATATTTATTGTGTCTTCTGTGTGTTAGGCATCTGTGGCAAGTGCTTGAGATACAGGTACTAAGAATGAAACGATTCCTACTTGCAGTGAGCTTACATTCTAATAGGGGATATAGTAAGTACATATAAAAAGAAATATAAAATTATTAAATCTAAATATATACAAAGTAGCATGAGAAAGGAACAGTAATAGTTGGGGATTTAAGAAAGGATTCATGCAGAAGATAGTGCATCTTAAAGGATACACTTATTGACACCTCTCCAAAATACATATGACCATGCTTCGAATGTAGCCATCACTCAAAAACATTTTTTGGTTGACCATTTAAACAATAACCCTTTTTGCCCAATAACTCAAAGTTCCTGTAGTCAGCTGTATTTCTATGCCCAGAGAAGGAATGGAATTTACAAAGAGAAGCCATGAAGGCAAGAGGACAGCGCAGTGAATATAGAGCAGTAAGTAGATAATCCTAAAATATTTCTATTTCTCATCAAAATGCATTATATAATATTTTTATGACCTCCTCATTAGGTTCAGACTAGTATTAATATTAGTTTACCTTCCCTGAGAAAATGCTAATTGATAACAAGAAAAAGGTAACTCAAGAATACCTCATATGCCAGAGAGGTCATCTGGGCTATAGCTAGCCATTCAGGTAGACTATTGTACAAATTAAGTGGAACAGAACTAGTCAATTAGTGACATACATACAATGAACTCTGAACTTTTTTACATCTTTAAAAACTTTTAATTTGTCATATATTCTCTTTCTACTACAATTGTATTTTCAAGATAAAACTTTGAGCTCAGATTCTTTAATTTTTCACCATGGATTCATACCTTCAAATATCACAATCTATTCAAACATTTCTCCCAATCATTGCATTTATGTTATTTCCAATTATTTTGTCATTACAAAGCTTCCATGAATATTTTCATACATTCACAGCTTTTTACCCACTCAATAACACCCTTCGGGCCTAATCCTAGTAATAAGATTCCTAGGTCAATGAGCATAAACAGCTTTTTAGCTCTTAATGTATATTTCCGTCTTGTTTTCTAAAATAAAATTCACAGCTGCTCTAGCAATATAATATTAGGCCTGTTTCTATCAGCATTTATTCTGGATCAACTTAACTCTTTTGGTTCTCAGCTGACATACATTACTAGGGCCTATTTGCCTAAATTGGTCCTTAGGAGGCAGGCACAATATTGCCTGAACCATACTTTTTCCAAAACCAATTCTTTCCAGCTTGTTCACATTTGGTGAAATTTTTGTTCCAGTGTTCAAAACCTTAAGGAATCCAGGATTACCTTCATAGAATGATGACTATTTAAGTAAGATTCTAGCAGAATATTTAAGTTTTCTAAACCATTGCTGTTCCACTGGAAACTATGTTTGGATTATGAGTTTTCTCAGACTTAGATCTACAACTAGTTTCATGTAAGGGGCTTTCCAGTTATCTATCCTATTTAACTTATCAAAAATTCTATTCATTTCCTTAACTTCATATTTATTTTTTGATTAGATTTATTTAATTCTAAAAGGAGAAAATTAAAGTCCCCTACTATTATTCTTTTATAATCTATCTCAAGCTGTATCTCATTCAGTTTTTCCTGTAAAAATATGAATTTTATAACACTTGGTACAAACAGGTCAATATTGATAATTCTTCATTATCCATAGTAATACTCCCTTCACCCCAAACAAAATATAGTTCCCCTGTTCATCCCTTCCAATTATATCCGTTTTATCCCAGCTCTGTCGGAGACCATGACTGCTACCCCTGCCTTCTCTGGATCAGCTAAAGCCTAGCATATTCTGACCCCTCCCACCCAATAGGTTTTCAATGCTGTTTCAATGGAGTGAGTTGTCTGAACATTGAAATCTACCTATATCCATTTCTTCGATAAACTTCTTAATTGTTTGTGACATGAGACAAGGCTGTATTATAGTATTCTGTTTCCATTTGAGAATTATGTAAATTATGCCCCTACATATATATCAGTGTTTATCAGTGTTCTTCATTACCTTAATGTATACAAGATTTTCAGGCCCATCAGAAATTTAAAATTCTCCAAACAATTTTTTGGGTGAATGTTTTATAGCCTGACAAAGATGATCGGGACTTATGGACGCACTTGGACTTCTTTTAAAAGGATCTTAGTACAGCCTTTGACTAAAATGCACGTTTTATCAGTAAAAATTACTTTTTTTTAAATATCAGTGCTTCAGTCTTTGGAGCCAATGACAAGTGTTTTTTCTTCATAGCAAGTCAACAGTTCTTTATACTACTCTTCTCACTGTTCTTCCAATTATAATAAGCTTAAGCCACAGGTCCAGCTGCCAGGCCTCTCCTGAAAATCATTGCTTATTTTTTAAGTATTAATTAGACTGTTTTACGGTTGAAGTTGTTTCTCATTTTTTGGCCACACTCTCCTTTTTACTTAGGCGAGACTGACTCTGTTTCTTGGTAGGCTAAAATATTATGTTTATCCATAGTAAGAGCTATGTTTCAATGATTTCTTTAAGTAATATCCATTCTTTAAAACACAATAAAAGACAGCAATGAAACATCAGGGTATGGTACAAAATCCAGACCTCCTTTGACAGATAGCTAACTAAAGAGGAGGAAGCTTGTTCAGTCTGGTTTCATTTGGTCAAGGTCAAACATTAAGTCTTCAGTATCAGTAAGATATTGTGAGACCATTGCTGCCACAAAATAAAATGATTGTTTATCCCAAGTAATTTGCATACTATTCTATCTAAACCTCAGTGGTATAATTATGTCTTCTCTCTGTTTTAAAGGGACAGAGTAATAGAGTGACCAAAGTTCCTGACTTGAAGTCAGACAAGGCACAGGTTTGAATTCCACTTGTCACACTTAGCAGCTAGATGTCCACAGCAAAATCATTTAATCTCTCTCAGCTTCACTTTCTTCATTCTGTAAAATCTGGATGATGATACCCATGGTCCTTACCACCACAGCGTTGTGAGCAGATAAATTAAGATTATGCATTGAAACTACTTTGCAAATTTTAAAATATAATATAGTTATCAGTTGTTAATATTTTAATCTCACAGTATCCTTTTAACAGGAAACAACCTATTATGCCGTGTATCGTTCATCCTCTTTTAAGGGATTATGCATTCCAGCAAAGCTTATTACAAAGTTCATTTTTATATAGTGAATCACATTTTTCTATTAACAAACTGGAAATTTGAAAATTCAACTCTTAAGGAAAAAAAAAACAAAAAAACAGTCTTTGTGTGGATATGGTCATTCATTCAACAGATATTTATTTTTTTATTGCTAGGCATTGTGTGAGGCACCAGTATAAAAACACAAAAGTTGTCCCTGCCCTCAAGCAGATTGCATCTGGTAATGTGCTAAAATTAAAGTTATGAGTATATTGAATCATTATTATTTAATTATTACATATTAATATTATCTATTTAAATAGAAAAGCAATAACTTTTTCAATTAGTACTTTTGCAAAGAGTATACAAATGTTAAGTCATTAGGTAAAAGTACTAAATACCAAAATATCATACAACAATATGCCTTCCCTTTAATATCATTCTCTTGGTAGAAGCAGCAATCTCTAAATCTCCATAAGCTGCTTTGCTAAAGTTTCATCAGTCCCAAGTCAATAAGTTTTTATCAATTGTCTATCGTATGTGAGTTTCATGGTGCCTTGTACAGAAGTAAAAAAGACACAGTCTTTACAACTTAGGAAAATAAGACTAACCTAAATGAGACCATGTACAATTCAAGAGAATATGTAATTAAGTAAATACATTCTGGCTACAAATAATAAATAGTCCAAAAGTTTATAAAAGGGAGAGATCATTGTGGGAATGGGGTTATAATTAGCAAGAGCTTCACGAAGGAAGGGCTTGAGCTAGACCAGTGGTTCCCAGACTTTTCTGGCCTACCACCTCCTTTCCAGAAAAAATATTACTTTAGCGCCCCCTGTCACATACTATCACCGCCCTCTTACAGTTATTCACTGCCCCCAAATGCACCTGTGGCCATCACCGCTTTCCTGGATTGCTGCAGCACCCACCAGAGGGCGGTGGTGCCCACTTTGGGAATCACTGAGCTAGACCTTCAAGGACTGGTCAGATTTGAATACAAAGAAGAAAAAGGAAAAGGCCTAACAGATTTGAGGTGCAGTTTACCATAGGCTTTAGATTTGAAAATGAATCTAATAGATGCTTAGTACATGAGGATGCATGCATGACTTAACTAGAGGTATGTGTAAGGGGCAAAGGAGTGAGAAGGAAGGTGGGGAGCTGTGGCTCAGTGTATGGAGGGTCTAAAAAAGCTAGTTAGCATAGACTTGTTGCAGTCGGCATTGAGAAAAAGCTATTAAATTTATGTTCTGTGGTTCAGTTTATGTTGTGAGGCTAGTTATGGTTCATAGAAGAAGATAATCAGAATTTTAGATTGAAAATAGCTATCATAAGTCATCCAAACTTCATTTTATGTGTAAGGAAACAAGCTTAAGGGAGACAAGTGACTTATCCAGTGTCTCACAGTTACTGATGGAGCCAAGATTTTAACTTATTGTCCCATCAGAATACATAAAAATTAATTGCCCAGACCAACCATACAACCAATTTTAGCTTTAAAAACATAAACCTATTCCTGATTTTGCTAGTCAAGTGGACAAAAGAAATTAAGGAATGACCATTTTTTGGTCCATTTAGTTGAAGCGGGAGAACAAAGAAAAGTTGGTTACTTTCTCTCAGATTAGGTGAGCACAAGTTAATTTCAGGAACAAATATCAATTGGCTAATGAACAACTCAGTCCAGATGGCTTAGGGTAAATTCCAAAGCTTAATAGGGGAGTAACATGCAGGAAGCAGGCTGGCAGAGACTGAGCAGAGGGACACACTGAAAGGTTGATCAGCAGACCCCTATGCAGTAAATAATTATACATACAGTTTAAAGAATTTCTGGTGAGAAAATTTGTAGTCTAGTCTAAATGTCGAGTCATCTGAAGTATTATTATTAAAACAGGTTTATTTATCAAAAATTATTTCACAAGCTACTTTTTATGCCTGGTTTTGTTAAGAAAGTGGACTCTGTAAATTCTTAGATACCCCTTGAGGAAGGGAAAACTACAGTCTCCAGGCTATCAAGAGATGAGTACCATCTAGTGGTGAAACAAGTATAGCAGTCTGGGAGTTCCCCAATCCAGTCCATATTGCAGAAACATAAAGAATGAAGAGGTAGATTACGAGGAATTAGGAAGTCATTGAAAGAGTAATGATGAAATAGTTGTCAAGGAAGATCGAAAAGATCCAGAAGGACAGCTGAGTGTGTGGTTGTGATTAATCAAAATTCCCCTTCATTACATCAAAACACCAACAAATGCATCAAATAAAAGAAGATAATAATAAAAAGAAAGGAAAGGAAATAAGTCTCAAAAGCAAAAACTTAATTGAAGAGCTAAAAGAAAGAACCTGACACAAAAAAGAGGCACAATTCAATAAAAAATGTATTATGGGGCAAAAGAAAGTGAGAAGAAATCCAGAAATAAAAATATAATAGAAAAAACTACTAGAGTACCCAGACAGAAACCTAGAGAAAATAGATACTATAAAGATCTTAAGAATGGTTATGAAAGTGGAATGATACAAAATAAGGATATGCTGGATTGAGAGCCTAACTTAGAGATTCTGAGTTCAAATCTGGTCTCAGACACTCCTAGCTGTGTGACCCTGGGCAAGTCATCTTACCTTCATTGTCTCGCCCTTACTGCTCTTCTGTCTTAAAACCAATACACAGTTTTGATTCTAAGATGGAAGGTAAGGATTTTTCAAAAGGAAGAAGAAGAAGGATATGCTGAATATAAGCGTATTGAAAGAACACAAAAGAATATGAAACAGTAACAAAACATTCAGTGTTTAATTAAGCACCACATCCTCCAAAGACTAGACTAACCTTGGTAGAGGACAAAAATGCAGAAATGGCAGATCAAACAACAAAAAAAAATTAAGAAGTCGTGCCAATAGAAGACTTAATTCCTAAAAATTAAGGCGATGGTGCAAGAGTACTGAGAATTGCCAAGACAAACTGGGAAATGTTGGTATCCTCAGGAAAATAAGAAGACATAAAGCATCTGAAAACCATATTCTAAGAAATCATGTGCTGCACTTGCCTGGAAATACTGATAACAAGAGGACAAAATGCTTATCAATATAATTTATAAGGTGCCATCAAAAGTCCTTCAACTAAAAATTTAACTTGCCCAAAAATATCAACAAAATTCAGAACTTTAGTATAAAAGAAACAATCTTAAAAGCAATCAGAAAGAAGTGCAAGATTATTCAACAAGCATAACATATAAAAGAAGATGTTGGAATGTGATATGTTAAAAATATAAAGAGAAACTGACCTTAAACCAAAATTATGTTTAATATAATCAGTCTTCTGCCTTTACCCTCAGAAAAAGCCAGAAGTTAGCAGGACTTTCAACAGAGGAATCAACCATAAAGCAAAAACATTAACAAAGTAAACAAAGTTTTAAATATTCACTTTCTATAATGCATACAGTTAAAAGAAAGCTCTTCAGAGTCCCATCTTATAAAAAAGGTTATTTAATGAAGGCCAAGAATTGAGGCATGACCCCCCACTAAAAGAGAAAAAAAATTGGTAACTTGGAGAGGGAAAGTGAAAATTAGGAGAGCAAATCATTTTTTTTTAAATCTTGAATATTAAGAGACCATAGGTCAACAAACTAACAAAAGTGTTAGAGATTTCAGAGGAAAGAGTGAATCATAATACATACTTTTATCCAGGCTAGGTAGGGATGCTTAGTAGATTGTATCAGTAAAAGTAGACTCTTTGATGTAGGTATAAAAGAAGAATGTCTGTGTATATGTGTGTGTGTACACTGTTGTAAGATAAATTAATAAAATGTTTAAGATTAGTTATTTGGGAGGCTTAGCAAGCAGGACTGGAGAATTCTAAATGGAATGGGGAAGCAGGAAGTTTTGCTTCTCTCTTTAAGATTGACTCCATGTTGGCTGGGGACAAGTTGTACCTGACCCCCTGGGAGACCTCAGAGGAAGTATCCTAATATCCTGGTATCCAGAAGGAAAAAGTCATCTGCCTGTGGAAAGTTTGGTTGAGACTAAAACCTAACCAGGGTTGCTGGTCAGCTCAGGTTGGTTTAGCTCCCTGACTTACCCAATTGAAGGAGTACTGGCTGAGGACCTGGGAGAGAGCTGAATCATCACTGGATTTTGAGAGGACTCAGCAGTGAGGATCCCACTTTCATTCCTGATATTCATTGTGCCCTGCCCAACTATAGTCTAAAGCGGTGGTTCCCAAACTTTTTGGCCTAATGCCCCCTTTCCGGAAAAAATATTACTTAGTCCCCTGGAAATTAATTTTTTAAAAATCTTAATAGGAAAGATAAATGCACCTGTGACCATCACTGCCCCGCTGGATTGCTGCAGCACCCACCAGGAGCGGTGGAGCCCACTTTGGGAATCACTAGTCTAAAGCTTAGTGTAGATAAATTCATTCCTTGATCCTGAGGCTTGCCCATAGACTGGTAGAAAAGAACCCCTTTCCCTTCCTTCAAACTATAGTTCATTGAATTAAACCCCTGTTTATAAAACCTTTTGTCAGTCTACTCACTTGGTAGTTTCACAGACTCCCTGGCTAGGTGGATCTGTGTTGCCAATTGGGCCTCCACCTGCCAAACTCATTCTAAATTGTATTTCCCCAATTTATTAATCCCAGTCTGTTGCCTTGTCTTGTGTCTTACTTACTCTTCCTCAAGACCCTGATAATATTTACGTTAACCCCCAGTTTTCCCCCATAAGAACTCTCATGCTCATAAAGACACTGGGATTGAATTAATATAAGCAAAATAAGCTATGCTGTGTCTCGTGCTATTTTTAAGTAATTTAGCAGAATATAATTTAGTAATTATTACATTCATTATTACTTTGAATGTAAACAGCCTGAACTTAGCTTCAAAAAAGGAAAAGAGATCTGGAATGGATGAGAACATCCAATAATATGATGCCCACATAAAACACACCTGAAACACAGATACATACAGATTTAAAGTGCAAGTTGCAATAAAATGTATTATTCTTCAGCTAAATTTTTTAAAAATAGGATTTGTAAACATAATTTTATATAAATAAGTAGGAAATCAAATCTGGCCTCAAACACTTCCTAGCTGTGTGACCCTGGGCAAGTCACTTGACCCCCATTGCCCACCCTTACCACTCTTCCACCTAGGAGCCAATACACAGAAGTTAAGGGTTTAGAATTAATAGATAGATAGATAGATAGATAGATAGATAGATAGATAGATAGATAGATAAAGTAGCTTTGAGACACAGGAAAACTACATCAGAGTAAAGATGTCACAGACAATGAACTTATGTCTATATATGTAATGAGTAGCTCAGTAAACTAAGAGTTTTTTAAAAGGCAAACTGAAATGCAAAATAATTTTAAAAATGAGTCTTCAGTAGTTGTAGATTTGTATTATCCTCTGGAATCTAACAAATATAATAGAAACAAGATGGGAGTTTCAGACTCTAATAGCATAGAAAAACTGAATTTGATAGATCTATAAAGATTATATTGAATGTGAATCTTTGGCTCATATCTAATTTTTAAAAAATCAGTCATGCTTGAGGTTTAAAAACTCATAAACAATTGCAAAAATACAGAAATATTTTGTGTATTTTTAGATGCTATAACATAAAACTAAAAACTATAGTAATAACTTTAACTACATAACTTAAAAAAAGTATTCAGTACATGAAAGATGGATAGAGTGACATAGACCTAAAGTGAGAATATATAATAACTTCCAAGTTAACAAATGGAGCAAAGACCAAGTCAGAATAAACAAAAAAAATGGTGCTTAATAGAATAACAGTAATATGGCAAAATTTACATGAAGCCGCTAAAGAAGGTTCTGTAGGAAAATTATCTACGAAATCATCAAATATCCAAATTAAAAAGTAAGGAATAGGGGTTCCGGGTTAAGATGGCGGCAGAGTAAGAAGCAGCTCTTAACCTCTCCTGACCGAAACACACAAAAAGGCAGGAGTGGCTATTATGATTTCTGACAAAGCCAAAGTAAAAATAGATATGATTAAAAAAGACAGGGAAGGTCATTACATCCTGATTAAAGGCAGTATAAACAATGAGGAAATAACACTGCTCAATATGTATGCACCAAGTGGCATAGCACCCAAATTCATAAAGGAGAAACTGGCAGAGCTCAAGAAGGAAATAGATAGTAAAACCATACTAGTGGGAGATCTAAATATTCCTCTGTCAGATCTAGATAAATCAAACCGAAAAATAAATAAGAAAGAGGTAAGAGAGGTGAATGAAGTCCTAGAAAAATTAGATCTAATTGATATGTGGAGAAAAATAAATAGGGACAAAAAGGAATACACCTTCTTCTCAGCTGCACATGGCACATTCACAAAGATTGACCATGTTATAGGGCATAGAATCATTGCAAACAAATGCAAAAGAGCAGAAATAATAAATGTAACCTTCTCAGATCATAATGCAATA
>NC_058135.1:120652376-120692079 GCF_016433145.1 Gracilinanus agilis
TGATAAACCCAAAGAGCCCAACTTTTGGGACATGAATCCACTATTTGACAAAAACTGCTGGGAAATTTGGAAAACAATATGGGAGAGATTAGGTCTAGATCAACATCTCACACCCTACACCAAGATAAATTCAGAATGGGTGAATGACTTGAATATAAAGAGGGAAACTATAAATAAGTTAAGTGAACACAGAATAGTATACTTGTCAGATCTCTGGGAAAGGAAAGACTTTAAAACCAAGCAAGAGTTAGAGAAAATTACAAAATGTAAATTAAATGGTTTTGATTATATTAAACTAAAAAGCTTTTGTACAAACAAAAACAATGTAGTCAAAATCAGGAGGGAAACAACAAATTGGGAAAAAATCTTTATAACGAAAAACTCCGACAGGGGTCTAATCACTCAAATATACAAGGAGTTAAAGCAATTGTATAAAAAATCAAGCCATTCCCCAGTTGATAAATGGGCAAGAGACATGAATAGGCAATTTTCAGGTAAAGAAATCAAAAGTATCAATAAGCACATAAGAAAGTGTTCCAAATCTCTAATAATTAGAGAAATGCAAATCAAAACAACTCTGAGGTATCACCTCACACCTAGCAGATTGGCTAAAATGAAAGAAGGGGAGAGTAATGAATGTTGGAGGGGATGTGGCAAAATTGGGACATTAATGCATTGCTGGTGGAGTTGTGAACTGATCCAGCCATTCTGGCTGGCAATATGGAATCATGCTCAAAGGGCTATAAAAGAATGCCTGCCCTTTGACCCAGCCATACCATTGTTGGGTTTGTATCCCAAAGAGATCATAGATAAACAGACATGTACAAAAATATTTATAGCTGCGCTTTTTGTGGTGGCAAAAAACTGGAAAAGGAGGGGATGTCCTTCAAATGGGGAATGGCTGAACAAATTGTGGTATATGGTGGTGATGGAATACTATTGTGCTAAAAGGAATAATAAACTGGAGGAGTTTCAGGCGAACTGGAGAGACCTCCGGGAACTGATGCAG
Source organism: Gracilinanus agilis (assembly GCF_016433145.1). NCBI lineage: Eukaryota > Metazoa > Chordata > Mammalia > Didelphimorphia > Didelphidae > Gracilinanus > Gracilinanus agilis. The sequence continues at coordinate 120,653,386 of NC_058135.1, forward strand.
AGCGAAAGGAGCAGAGCCAGAAGAACATTGTACACAGAGACTGATATACTGTGGTAAAATTGAATGTAATGGACCTCTGTACCAGCAGCAATTCAATGACCCAGGACAATTCTGAGGGATTTATGGTAAAGATGCTACCCACATTCAGAGGAAGGACTACAGGAGAGGAAACATATAAGAAAAACAACTGCTTGAACGCATGGGTCTGGGTGGATGTGATTGAGGGTGTGGACTCGAAACTACCACACCAATGCAACTACCAACAATTTGGAAATTGGTCTTGATCAAGGACACATGACAAAACTAGTGGAAATGCGCATCGGCCATGGGTGGGGGGTGAAGGGGATAGGAGGAGCATGAATCAGGTAACCATGTTAAAAATGTATATTAATAAATGTTAAAAAAAAAAAGTAAGGAATAGATCATCTAAGTAGCCCAAATTTAGAAGAAAAATTTAATCAAATTATAAGTGTTTAAGATGAAGGCAAGGGATGGAATTCTTGGAAAGAGGGGCATGGAATTTGGGAGGAGGAGAAGATGAAATGACAGTTGAGAAGAGCAAAGACTTCTGGGAGTTCTGGACCTAAGAGAGGGTCCTTTTGGGGTTTGAGCTCGTGAGGGAGGACGTGAGGTTCAAGCTCTGTGGCCCTCAGAAGAGACAACTTGAGGTTCCTGACCAATATAGAAGACCTGCTACCTGATATTTAACAACAGCCTGTCATCTCCTACTTGTTAGAAGTGCATTTCAGCATTTAGGGATTCTAGACTCCTTGGGGAGCAGTTCCCCAAACCTCTCACACTTTGGACCTTGACAAACAGTGTCCCATCTTTAGATTATCAAACTATACAAACTTATAGGCAATATAGAGGGGAAGGGCAGGTGAAGCTCTGGATAGAGATAGACTTGGTCTCTCCTTCGGGATTGAGACAGACTTGGTCTCTCCTGGATGAAGGACCTGATAGGAGGATAAACTCTTAGGGTTCCCTGTACCCACTTTCCTTCAATATCCTACATCCATTCCTCATCCCTTGTTGGTTCAATAAATAATAGAAAGATTAGATTGCATTTGGGTCCATCTGGGAAACTGTTTAGGGAGTGTGTGTAACAGCTTAGTCAGGCTATCCTCCATCTTAAGCCTGACCACTTGCTGTGAAGAGAGGGAAGTTTTTGTGAACCCCAGTTCACATCGACATTGAACCAGGGTATCACTCGCTTCTCCTTGAGGGGGTACCATTCCTAAAGCATCCCCAGGAGTGGCACACCCTCCCAGGGTCCCCCGGTTTCCAAGGACTCATTAGTCTCACAATGTTAAGGAGTAGAAGTGTGTATGTGAAGGGGATTGCTATACAAACTCCACCTTGTTCCTGGCTATATCCCCCCACTCATATTACGCCCCCTTAATACAAGTGAAATTCAACAAGTGGAAAACTTACAAGATCATTCAGATTTACATCAGAATTCTAACAGACATTTAAAGAAAATAATCCTTCTGCAACATAAACTTTTCAAAAAGAGAAAGAACATATCCTATAAAACTTTTTTTTAGATAGTCCTACCACTCAAAACAGGAAATGATAAAACAATAGTATGTATAATGTTTATATATATTAAAATAATTATATATATTATGTATAACATATTGATGCCAAAAAGCTAGGTGAAACATTGGTAAAAAAAAAAAACTACAGTAGAATATTCAGCAGCAAAAAGCTGCTCATTATGGCCAAATTGGATTTATTCCAGAAATATAAGGATGGTTCAACATCAAGAAGATAATTAACATAATCAATTAACAGCCAAAACCAAAAAGAATCTATATTATTGTATCCATATGTGAAAAAAGCCTTTAATAAACTGAGTACTCAGTTGTTTAAGAAAATTTTTAAGTGTAATAATGAAAAGACTTATCCTTAATATGGGCAAAAGGATTTCTTTAAGACTAAAACCCAGCATTATTTTTTATTGAAAATTTTTGTTTATAACAATTTTTTTTTATCTTCAAATATATGCCTTTCCACTTTGTTACCCAGAGAGCCATCCTTTATCACAAAGGCTAAAAAAAAAAAAAAGCCAAGAAAAAATAAGTTCAGCAGCAATGGTTGGAGTTTGACAAAAGTGAGGAGAGCATTTTGATAAAACACTTAGTTTAATTTGAGAAGTACAGATAGAAAATAGAAAGGAGTAAAGAGAGATTGTTATTCTAATATCCTATGACTATACCTAAATTCCTAATACTAACTAAAATTTCTAAAACCCTACTTTGTCTTCTGAGGACAGGTTCTTCTTGCCTGGCCAAACCAGGCCTATCTACCCTACACTATCTAAATTTGATTCACTAATTATCTATCTTACTCCAATAAATCAACAGCTACCACCCACGACCTCCTTAAATAAGGTTTTATCCTCCAACTGTTAGTAGCAAAACTACCAATAGCCCCTTACCTCAGAGATAGACCTCCTCCTCTCTCGAAATCCAAAGCCAAAAGACTTCTAATTGCCAACAGTTCCTTCCTTATCCCCCTCGTCTCCTAGGTAACAGAATCTTCAGCTCTGGTTCACTGACCCCTGTCAAATTCTGCTCCACCTAGAAATCCCCCTCTCTTGCCTCTTACAGAGACAGAGGGAGAAATTAAGAAAATCCCTTTGACACCAACTTTTCAACTATGTCTGACTATACCCTTTCTCAGGATCCATTATTTCCCTTTGCAAAGAGAGAGGTGTAATTTTTACACTACTGTTTAGATTCAAGCTCATCCTAATTCCACAGTGCTGTTTCAGGTTTTTTTGTTCTTTCCATGTCTGATGTACTTGTGTATATTATTTTCTTGGTTTTGCTCATTTTGCATCAATTCCTCTAAATCATTCAAGCCTTCTCTGTATTCTTCATGGGCATCATTTCTTCTAGTTCTATAATATTCCATTACATTAATGTTTGTTCATCCATTTCCCTAATACATAGGCATCTCTTTTGTTTACAGTGTTTTGTTACCATAAAAAGTGCTACTATAAACATTTTAGTGTGTAAAAGGCCTTTCTCTTTGAAGATATTCCTAGCCGTAAGATCTTTGTGTCGAAGTACATAGATATTCTTTTTACATGATTCCAAATTGTTTTCTAAAATAGTTAGATCTAGTTCAGAGTTCCCACAACAGTATATTACACTGTATTTATTTCCAAAGCCCCGCCCAGAATTAATTATTCTCATCTTTTGTCATTTTTGCCAATATCTTGGGTTTGAAATTAAACCTCAGAGTTATCTTAATGTAGAAGATGGGTTACCATATGTAAAACACTTTACAAAGTTTAAAACACTAGATAAGTGCTAATTATTATTATTATTATTTCCTGTCTCTTAATTTGGAACAATCTCTTATGTTATCAATTTACAGGTTTTCTTTTGAGAATTTGTCTTTCAAGATGTTTGTTCTTTTCCTTTTACAAACCCTTATCCACTGGAGAATAACTTTTGGTCTTACAGGTTTATTTTAGTTTCCTATATATCCTGAATACCAAGCCTGTATCAGAGGTATTCAGTCCAGCAATATTTTCCCCCAGTTTCAGTTCACCATCTTAGCCTAATTTCATTACTTTTGTTCAGGCAAAGATTTTCAATTTCGCTTAATTAAATTTTTCTTTTTTGCATGTGATTTGTTAAGAATTTACCCCTTAGATATACCTCTAATAGTTATTTGATCTGGCTTTCTTCTAATTTTTCTATAGTATAATCTTTAAAATTTAGGTCACATATTCTTTTTTTACTTTATATAAGATGTTGCTCTAAACCTAATTTTTACCAAACTGCTTTTCAGTTTTCTCAGCAGTTCTTGTGAAAAAAATAAAGAGTTTATGTTCTTGGGTTTGTCAAACACTAGGTTATTGTGTTCAGCTGTTTGTTTTTTATTCCTCCTTATCTAGATAGTTCCAATGGTCTGCTTTTCATATTTTCCAGTACTTAACTCAAATATTTTTTCTTATTAGTACTTTAAGGTAATTTGAGATCTTGGAAATGCTATCATTTCCTCTCCCCTCCTTTATTCCTACCTATTTTTGTTATAGTTATAACAAGAAACACTGGAGACTTTTCTGTTAAGATCAAGAGAGAAACAAAGATGCGTTCTATCACCATTATTATTTGACATACAACTAAGAATTCTCATGATGATGGTAAGGCAAGAAAAAATATGCTAAAGGAATAAACCTGAGGAAAAAGAAACAAAAATATCTTATTTGTGGATGATGTGATATGTTACCTAAAAACTAGATGACAGGATCATAGATTTAGAGCTATAAGAGACCTTGGTGACCATCAAGCCCCCTTCATTTTACAGATGAGGAAACTGAGGCATGGGGAGGTAAAGTGAGGTCATACAGCTAGCAGACATTTAAGGCAAGATTTGAACCTAATTCCAACTTTAGGAACCTATCTTCTATGGTATCATCATATCTGCCTATTACTTTTTTAAAAAGGGGTGGGGGAGAGGAAGAAGGGACTAAAAGGGAAATATTTAGAATAACCCTAAAGTGGATTAAATATCTAAAGGCTAATGTAACAAGACACAGATAGGTTTTATATAAATATAACTACAAAGCTCTTTTAATTTCAATAAAGGTAGCCCTAAATTATTGGAGAGGCATTCAGTGTCCATGGCTGGATTCTGCTAATTTAGTAAAGTAATACAACCCAAAAATTTTTACATAGTGAATGAATACTGTGCCAATAAAAATGCATTAGACAAAATAGTAATAAAATTAATATGGAAGAGCAAAAAGTCATAAATACTATAGGGTAAAAGTGAGGGAGGAAGGAATTTAAATATAATCAGGTCTCAAATTATATGATACAGCAGTAATTATCAAAAGTAACTTACCAGAGTGGAAAAAAAAAACACAGGAAAAACAGATTATTGGAATAAATTGGATAAATATGAACTAAAAGGAGCTAGATGAAATGAGCTAGAGGTCAATAAACAAACTCCCAGAGAAGAATCTTGATTCAACAAAAACAGCTGGGAGAATGGATAGTAATCTAGCAGAAAATGAGTTTAGACCTGTATTGTACATTAAATAAATTCCGAATGGATAATCAAAATCCAATGTTATACAATAATAGATTAGAAAAGAATGAAAGGTTATATATTGTACAACTCTGAACAAGTGAATCCTTAGCCAGCCAATGCAGAAATAATAATATAAAAAGCAAATCATTTTTGATTTTAGAAAAAAGCTTTTGCACAAATAAAATCAGTTCAATTAGAATTTTTTAAAAGACTGGATTTTTTCTCCCTACTCCATTAAACTATTGCATTAAGCCTCTCTGATAAAAGTCCAACCTCCACAATCTATAAGGAATTGACACAAATCTAGAAGAATCAAAGTCAATAGATAACTGAGCAAAGAAATAAAAAAAAAAAAGCATTGGCCAAAGTTCATTAGTTATGATGCTCCTGTTTAAGATGACAACTTCTTTTTCTTTCTTTTTCTTTAACTTTTTATTGTATTTATCCAGATCAGAGACAATAATATTAAAAATTTTTGGTGTTTTTGTTTTACTAACAATATCTTTCTACAATTAGTCTCTTTTTTTCTTTAAGAATCTTAGGTGTATACATATCTAATTACATGAAGTTATATTTATTTTTCATTATCTATGGTTCCTTTATTTTTAATTTTTTTAATTTTTATTCAGAATATTTTTCCATGGTTATGTGATTCATAACTCCAGTTCTACTTCAATCCACACCAATGATACATGTATCATTGTTCAAAACACATTTCTATGTAATTCATGTTTGCAGTAGAGCGATCCTTTAACATCAAAACCCTAATCATATCCCTATCGCACTATGTGATCAAGCATATGTTTTTCTAATGCATTTCTGGTTCCACAGTTCCTTCTCTGAATGTGGATACTGTTCTTTCTCATAAGTTCCTCTGGATTGTTCTGGGTCATTGCATTGCTCTTGGTAGAAAAGTCTATTACATTCGATTGTGCCATAATGTATCCGTCTTTGTACAATGTTCTCCTGGTTCTGTTCCTTTCGCTCTGCATCAATTCTTGGAGGCCATTCCAGTTCACATGGAATTCCTCCAGTTTATTATTCTTTCAGTACACTAATTAATATTCCATCACCAACATATACCACAATTTGTTTAGCCATTTCCCAATCAATGGAAACTCCCTCATTTTTGTAATGCAGAGATGCAATCAAGGCATTTACCCCTGCAAAACTTAACTGTAGGACTTCTGGCAGTTGACCAGCCTTAGAACTCTGACAAAGGTCAGTTGGTCCCAGAAGCTTGTGAGGAGTGCAGGGGCAAACTGGGATCTGCCTTCGAGCTGAAACCTTGCCTTGAATCTGTGCTTTTTTCTTTGGATTTTTGGAGCTTAGCTAACTTCTCTAGACCTTCCCTGATCTTCCCTCTATCATTCCCCTATTACCTTCCTGATTTCCTGTGGGCTTTGGGAGAAGGGTGGATTTTTAGGTTGTAGCAATTAGACTTTGAGAATTTAGTTCCCCATAGACAAGTAGGGCTTACCTTTGAAACAAACTATCCTTTGCTTCATTGTTTTAGTACTCCCTAACCTCAAGGGCAGCCAAACTTCCCTGGCCTGAGAGAGCGCAGGCTCTTTCTCAGTCCAAGCCATTCCTGTGACCCTCCCCCACCTTGAGCTTCTCTCTAGAGGCTTTTAGGGAAACTCTGAACTCCTCTCTCCTTGATAATCAATCCTGAAACTTTAATAAACCCCATTGTTACCTATTCAAACCCTTTGCTAAACCACTGGCTGGACGATAAGTGAGAGTTGAAGGAAGAAAGGAGTTATTTTCTCTATTTTCCTGAGGGAAGCTGGAGGCATCCATCTTGGGAGGAAGTAGTTATCTCTATACTTCCTCCTGGAAACCCTTCAGTTTCATTGACAGGAAGGAACCTTTGGGACTCCTTCTTGGTAGACTTGAGAAACTGACTAGAAAGCCCTCTAGTCAGATTCAAACCACTTCTGACTGGCCCTAACCTTTGTGTCTGTAGAAATACCATTTTCCCTGGAAGAGTCCAGCCTTCCTTCCCCAGCAACCTCTGTCTCTAGTCTGAGGGTCTCCCTGTTGCAGCTGCCTCCCCTAATTACCTCATCATCTTCCTTACCATTCATTATACTACCTTGTCCTCTATTTCCCTAAACTCAGCCATTCCCTTACATCTCTCCTTACAACCTCAATCCACTATTGCAACCTCCTTTCCCACCAAAAGACCTAAATCCCCTATTTACCTCTTTCTTTATTTACTTTTTATTACATTTTCCAGTTTTTTGCCACCACAAAGAGAGCAGCTATAAATATTTTTATAAAAGTCTTTTTCCTTATTATCTCTTTGGGGTACAAACCCAGCAGTAGTATGGTTGGGTCGAAGGGCAGGCATTCTTTTATAGCCCTTTGTGCATAGTTCCAAATTGCCCTCCACAATGATTGGACCAATTTACAACTCCACCAGCAGTGTATTAGAGTCCCAATTTTTCCACATCCTCTCCAACATTTATCAATTTCCTTTGCTGTCATAGTGGCCAATCTGCTAGGATGAGGTGATACCTCAGAGTTGTTTTAATTTGCATTTCTCTAATCAGGAGGGATTTAGAACACTTTTTCATATGTTTATTGATAGTTTTGATTTCATCGTGTGAAAACTACTTATTCATGTCCCTTGGCCATTTGTCAATCAGCAACTAGCTTGATTTTTTGTAAATTTGACTTAGTTCCTTATATATTTGGGAAATTAAATCTTTGTCAGAGAGTTTCGCTATAAAAATGTCCTCCCATTTTGTTGCTTTCCTTCTAATTTTGGTTGCATTGGTTTTGTTTGTACAAAAACTTTCTAATTTGATATAATCAGTCATTCGTTTTACATTTTTCAATATTCTCTATTTCTTGCTTAGTCTTAGATTCCTTCCTTTCCCACAGATCTGACAGGTACACTAATCTATGTTCACCTAATTTATTTATTATTTCACTCTTTATATTTAAGTCATTTACTCATTTTGAATTTATCTTGGAATAGGATGTAAGATGTTGATCTAAACCTAATTTTCCCCATGCTGTTTTCAGTTTTCCCAGCAGTTTTTGTCAAAGAGTGAGTTCTTGTCCCAAAAGCTGAGGTCTTTGATTTTATCAAACACTAGCTTAGTGAGGTCATTTATCCCTAGTCTATTCCATTGATCCACCCTTCCATCTCTTAACCAGTACTATATTGTTTTGATGACCACTGCTTTATAGTACAGTTTAAGATCTGGTACTGCTAGACCCTCATCCTTCATTTTTTTTCATTATTTTCCATGATATTCTTGATCTTTTGTTCTTCCAGATGAACTTTGTTACAATTTTTTCTACTTCTATAAAAAAGTTTTTTGGTAGTTTGATAGGTATGGCACTGAATAAGTAGATTAATTTGGGTAGGATAAGATGACAACTTCTTAAAAATCAAAAGAAGCACATTTCCATTACTCCTTAATGAATCTAATAAGATATTTTAAGCTCATCTGGCTACTTCTTCCCAAGTATATATCTTAAAATATTTATATTTGTTATTATATTATTTATAAATTAAAATATATTCTTTATATTATTATTCCAGATCTCTCAAGTATTTGCTTCTAAGATATAAATCTTATGTTAAACTGTTTAAAATCTGTTATACTACCAAGAGAAGGGCTAACCCCACTAGTCTAAATCCTGTTGCTGTAATTGTTATCTCCAGAGTAGCAAAAGGAAGCATTTTTTAAAAAGAAGAAATAGAAAATATTCACTACTGTCTAAAATTATTTAAAATTTGTTAATGACCAGAGAAATGCAAAGTAAAACAGCCTCACCCCATCACATTTTTAAGGATAATAAAAAAATAGAAAAAAATCAATATTAGAATGAGAATTACCCCCAAAAAAGTATTCATTCCCCTTGACCCAGCAGTCTTTATTGTACTGATACACCAAAGGTGTTTTTTCAAGAAGAAAAGACCTATCCATATATTTATAGCATCAACATGTATTTCTTTCCTTTTAAAAATTTGTGTTTATATATTTTTTTGATTATCACTTTTATTTCCAATTATATCCTTCTCCTGTGTTATTTTAAGAGCCATTTCTGAAAGGGAAAGAATGTGGGGAGAAGAGGACACAAAAATAATCAGCCCATTAACAAATCTGACAGTATAAATAATGTTTTGCTCTCCACCACTGCAAAAAAAGAAAAAAAAAGGAGGGAGGTGTTCAGCTATTCTGCAGGGCCAGGTTTGGTCAGTGTAATTACACAGCATTCACATTCCCTTTTTTTTCATGGTTCTATTTTCTTCGCTTTGCATTAGTTCATATAAGTCTTCATCCGTTTCTCTCTATTCATCATTTCTTACAGCATAGTAATATTGTGTTCCATTCAGGTGCCATGATTTATTTAGCCATTTTTTAATGGATGGGCATCTATTTTGTAGTCATTTTTTGCTGCTACCAAGAATGAATACCACTCTTAATAAAAGCAACACTCTCCCAAAGGCAAAGGCTATCAGCTGTGCCCTTCTTCTTCCCAATATGTTGGGTCCTTCCATGTGTGGCTGCACACATAGCTGCAGCCTATGAAGCTGACTCTGTTCATACAATGGACGTCTTCAGGGTAGCATGAGGGGCAGCTCTGTGCTGCTTTTACACTGAGGTAAAGAAGACAGGTAGAGCTCTTTGGGAAGGCACCAGCCTAGGTGGGCACAGCTCAGGTATACATGCATATACCAATCATGAATGGGCAAGGTAAGTACAAATAGAAAGTTTAGTAGAATTTATAGGCTTGTACATCTAGAGTTAGAGGGGACTTCGGACTCTATGGAGGCCATCTCCCTCATTTTACAAACACAGTATCTGATTGTAATTCTCTCCGTTTCTATCTACATCTCTCTGTTCGTCTGGAAGAACTCAGTAAAATGGGTCTGCATCAAATATTATGGAATCTAATTGTACTGTAGGAATGATGAATTTGAACAATTCATGGAAATATCAAAAGTTTCCCAAAAACAATTCAGAGTAAAAAAAAAGCAAATCCCAAAGTGCCATATTCAGTGTACAACACTTATGTAAATGGAGACACCATTAAATGGCAGTGAAACTCTAGACAGAATTGCCAATATTGTTACAAACTTGAAACATATACCCTTTCTTTTAAACAAGCGGGATATTACAAAGGTGTAAATTTGTATTTGCTACCAGGTGCAGTTACTCCTTTGTGTTTACTTTACTTCGCTTATTTGAGGGAATATATGCTGGTGGTTTCTGGAGTTTCTTAAGTTTATCCCTTGTGTTAAAACAAGATTTATCAATTTCTTTTTTAAAGCAAGAATGGACTGGTAATGATAGGAAAGATTTGGGGCTGTCATTCTAGGCCTCTGCTAGCTGAACCTCCTATGATCCTAAAGACCAGTGCTTCAAGCCCAGAAATAATAGAATCATAGAGCTGGCAGGGACCTTTGAGGTTATCTGACTCATCCTTCACAGGGTCATTTTCCTCTCTTTAATCCATTCTTACTTCTGCTCCTATATCCTCTATTAGATTAGAGTTGATATTCTATAAGAGAGCCTGCCTTCCGTGTTTACATCAATCTTCTCAAATCACTAAGTTGTTTCTGAACAATCAACCAATCTGAATTGGTTCAACCTAACTTTACTGTCATCTAGCCCAAATGTCTTCATCTTTTCCACAAGAATATTGTTATTATTGTCAATTATCAGGTGCCTTAGAGAAGCCCAAGCATACTGTATCTGTGACATTGTCATTGGGAATGCCGTCCTGAGATATGCTGTTCTTCGTGGCCATCTGTTGAAATTCATCTCCTGTGGATTTAATGATGACTCTCCAACCAACTTATTCAGCCCTAACTTCTCTGCTGACCTTCAGGCTTATATCTTAAAAGACCTTTCAGATGTGGTGAATTGGAGGTCTAGCAGACATCTTATACTCAGCATATCCAAAATCAAGTTCATCATCTTTTCCCCTAACCTCTCCTTCCCTTATAACTTCCCTATTACCGTCAGAGGCACTACTGTCTTCTTACTTACCCAGGCTCACAAACTGAAGCCTCACTATTTCTCATCCTCTGTAGCCAAGCTATTGCCCAAGTATGCTGGCTTCATCTTTGAAACCCCTCTAATACATCATCTTCACTCCCCCAGTATTGCCACCACTCTGGTTCAGGCTTTTATCATTTCATGCCTCCTGGTTGGTCTGCCTGCCCCAAGTCTATCCCCACCTCAATCTGTCCTCCATTCAGCTGCCCAAGTGGTTTCCTGAAGTAGAGGTCCAGCTATGTCACCCCTAACTTGCTAAATTCCAGTGGCTCCCTCTCACATCTAGGATGAAGTATAAAATCCTCCATGTGGCATTCAAAGTCCTTTAGAACAGGGCCTCCCTTCCCCATTCCCCATGTTTCCAGTCTTCTAACACCTTATTCCCCACACATACCTTTTGGTCCAGTGACACTGGTCTCCCAACTGCTCCATGAACAAAATGCTCCGTCTCACTTCCTGGCTTCTCTGACTTTCTTCAAGTCCTAAGCAAAATCCTGCCTACTATAGAGTGTGAAGGAGCATTTGGGAGACAAGAGGGGAACATATGTTATTCAAGGAAGGTCAAGGTGCAAAGGCTTTTGGGAAGTAAACTTGTCCAGGGTCATACAGCTAGAAATCACCTCAGGGTAGATTTGAACTCAGGTCTTCTGACTCCAAGCCTGGTGCTCTAACCACTCCACCACTGAATACCCAGAAGAGAGCATTAAGTTATTTACGGGGCATTCAGAGCAGGGACCTTGTCAGAATGAGCCTGCACAGATTTATGGCATGTCTCCTCTATAGTGTCCGGTGCTTATCCAACAGAGCTTTGGGGCTCATCTGCCCATAGATGTAAAGAAGGTGGGCAGGAGGCAGCTTTGGGGTTGGTGGGAGTGCCCTGGGGCTGTTGTAAGGGGCCTAGGAGTCCAGGCTGGATCAGGAGCCTTGTGTCTATCCAGCACCAGGCTGTGGAAAAGTAGCAGGGCCAGATTGATTCAAGTCTTCCTGTGGCTCACCACCCAAAGACTGGACAACTGGAGAGAACGTGTGCTTTGGTTTGCTGTGACCACCCATTAGGCATGTAATATCATTTCTGCTATGCAAAATGGAGAGCAGGATGAGTGACACTCAGCACTTTCGAATTCAGAACCAACCCAGATTGCCATGAGCCAGCAAGGAGAAGCAGTTACTGGCAGGACTATAAAAGGGAGAAATTTGAACAAGAAGCTCTCTCAGTCCTGAGAAGGGGCTTGGGGAGGTTGGTTGGGATTTGGGTAGGCCAAACCAAATGAACTTAGGTTACCTGCATCCTGTTCTAATTGCTACCACACCTTCGACTTTTGTGTCAAGCTGTGCTAGAATTCAATCAACTGAGCATCAAGGAAGAAGTAACATCAATACTCAAACAATCTGGTTCAGGCCAAGATGCCTGGCCTAGCCAGGTTGCAACAGAGAGGACAAACCTCAAACCTGATTACCTTTAATTGACAACACCTAATCATCAGTAGCTTTAGTCAAGCTTTCCTGACACCTCCTTCCTTCAATCTTGTTCCCTTTCCCTAAATTTGTTATTATTACATTCTAAACTTACTTAGGTGGATGTCATCATTGCCCTAAGGATCACTGATTATATCCTTGGGCATCTGAGGGAAAGGGATTGCTCAAACTAAAGTTAGGTCACAGTCAATAGCATTATCCATCAGCTTTGAAGCCAGGATAAGCAGTCAAAGAAGCTGTGTGATCTAACCTAGCAGCTTCTTATCTGGTCACTTATTCCTAGGACACTGTTGTGTTGGAGCTGGGTATTTAGTTGAGTTCCAAATATTCCTGTGGGGTCTTGGGGTTCACCTAGGCATTCTCACTCTCACTCAGCTCAGGTCCTCATACCATCTGAGGACCTTGGGCCATCTCTTGATCAGCTGACAACATCAACATAACAGGCATGAAAAGTCAAAGTAGGCCCCACTTCTAGGCAGCTCCTCCACTTCTGCAGTGTACTTCTTAGTCTGCAAATGTGTATTCAACTGTTCACATTTTAAATAAAATGGGGCAGCTGGATGGTGCAGGGACAAAGCACCTGGCCTGCAATCAGGAAGATCTGAATTCCAGTCCTAGTCACTGCACCTCTTTATGCCCCAGTTGCCTTGTCTGTAAAATGGGGGTGGTAGTTGTAGTAGGTACTTCCTACCTAGGGTTGTCTTGAGTTTGAGACTTCTCTGTAGAGCACTTTGCAAACCTTAATGTGCTCTCTAAATGCTAGCTCTTATTTTTTCCAAAAGGCCCATCCTCCCATCCATCCTACTTCAATCCCATTCCATTCCCCATCCCCCACGGGAAAAGCAGCATGGATGGAAAGTACTTACTGCTCTGATTTCTTCGTCCAGTTTGACAGCAGCCTGCTGGGTCCTGCCATCAGCTGTTAGAATTTCCATCTAGAAAGGACTGTGCAGCCTCCTTATCATTCAGATGAGGAAAACACCTACATTCCCTGCTCCAAGACACACAGAGTTGGGAATCAGAACCTGGGACTTCTGGCTCTGGTTTTGTTCTTTCTACTTGAGGCAGGTGCTGTAAAAAGACTGGTCAGTAGACCCAGAATCAAATGGGGGAGATTCGGTTAGAAAATCATGCCCGAAGGCAGGGAGGGTCCGAGGAAGGAGAGAATTTGGAACTCAAAACTTCTTAAAAAGAATGTTTGAAAAATTGTTTTTATATCTAGTAGAGGAAAAACAAAATAAGTGTTATTTAGAAAACAAAAGAAAATTATGCAACTTGTTGAGTGATTACATTCTGCTCAGCAGATCAGATCCTTATACTCATGGCCTCCTCATGATGCCCCATGGCCATGGACACTAACCTGAGTAGAAAGACTAATGGAAGAAGGAGGGAGTCTAGAGCAGGTGCTGTCAAATAACATAATCTAAGACTGCAGGACTGGAAAAAGGGGAAGAGAGATAAAGCAGGGGGGCAGCCCAGAACAGGCCTCGAGTGCACAGAATAGTAAAAATCATCAGGAGAGAATTTATGAATGGCCATGGCAAACCGCGTGGGCTTCAGGGGCATGGATGAGAACCCACCCAGCCCTGCACTCAGGGAGACATAATGAGCCACACCATAGTAAACTGAGAAATGTTGGCTCCTTCCTTAGCCGTGGTGGTGCCATCCCAACCCCGGGGACCATGGAACATGGACTCTAATTGTCCAGAAAACAGTAGATCTGACATCAACAAATTACAAAGTTGTGCTTCTGATGGTCTTTATTTTCCCAACCTAATGGTTCGTTTATTTAACTAATGGGCTGCGTCCACATTAGAGAATGTTTGCTAGACTCAGCAAACATTGTTTTGATGTGCAAAGTGGGGATTGTGGTTAAATTTAGTCATGACATGGGTTGAACTAGCATAGTCAAGTGTTACAGCTGACAACACAAATAGGGACAAGATGGTGGCACAGGAGCCCCCCATGGTCTATCAACAGATCACATGATTTTTTTTCAGTGAGGCATTCTTGTATCTTTGTCATCCCTTTCCCCTTTAAAAGCCTATAGCAGTCAAAGCTGGCCTGAGACACTTCCTAGCTGTGTGATCCTGGGTAAGTCACTTAACCCTCATTGCCTCACTTCTGCCTTGGAACCCAAACAAAGTATTGATTCTAAGATGGAAGGTAAGGGTTTAAAAAAAGAAAAAAAACACTTTAGCTTTTAGGCTGCTTGAGGGAAAGGGCCTTCTCTTTTTCATATTCTGTAAGCTTAACGTCTGTGTTTCTCATAGAGTTATTCACACCGTGGGCACCTCATTAATGCTTCTTGACTTGACTTGGCTTGGCTGCATTTAGAGTTGACTAGCCAGTATTCAGTCCTTTCTAGAAAGGGGTAGAATCCGATCCTCTCCTCCCTGCCCCGCCCCCTGGATATGGAATCAGCCATACTCCATCACAGTTAGCCCAGGGACCATAGCGTGGCCTTTCCATGCTTCATGGAGTTTCTATCAGATGAAAAGTCAGACTTTCCTAACATTCAGAAAAAAAGACTGACTGACCCAATTTGGTATTTTTATGTCTCTCCATATTTGAGACAAAGATCAGGATACAGAACTAAAAGGAGAAAAGAGTATATTACAGTGTCACTGAAGAGACACAACAGGGAAGTTGAGGGGAAAGCAGACCTTTTTTGGTATAGATGACACGGGCACCTTGGCAGAGAACAGAGCCCTGTAGCTGGTCACTTTTTCAAACAAAGCCTCTGTTTTGGGGGAGGCCACCAAAGTCCTAAAAAGGCTATTTTGTTAACCTTCAGCATGGTACCTATAGGTGCAGATACCATCTGAGTAACATCCAGATCTCCAGCTCTCACTTGCACTTGGAATTGTTTGCCTTAATGCAAAGCTAAACACAAGAGGCCTGCTTCTAGTCAGCTCTCTGGATGTAACCACTGGACTAAGATCTTAGAGTGCTTGAAGATGGAAGTGTAAGAAGTCAGATTGCATTAAGTCAGACTCCATCAGCTTGGAACGTGGGATCACTGGGAGAGAGGCAAAAGTGACAGGTATTTCCTGTTATGTCTAAAGAAACAACTTTATCTGGGAATTAATTTTAACTAAGATATTAAAGGGAATGTTTAAATTAAGAATATAAAATTTGTAAACATCTTCAGGTACTTCAGAAGCTCTCATTTGCATGCATATGCCAGTTACATATAATTTTTATGTGTTTAGATCAATTCCTGTAGAACTTTTGCAGACAACATTTGGTTAGCCTACTTTTTGTTCCTCTAGAGACATGTGCTTCTAGCATCGGTAGACCATAGCAGTTAAAGGTTAAGTGACTTGGGGATAGCCAGGTGGCTCAGTGGATGGAGAGCCAGGCCTGGCGATGGGAGGTCCAGGGGTCAAATGCAGCCTCAGACATTTCCTAGCCCTATCACCCTGAGCAAGTCACTTAACTCCCATAGCCTAACCCTTACCACTCCTCTGCCTTGGAACAGATACTTGGTAGCAATTCTAAGACAAAAGGTAAAGGTTTAAAAAAAAAAAGATTAAATGACGTGCTTATGGTTAAATAGTCAGTAGATGTTCATCAGCCTTTCTAACTCCAAATCAAGTACTCTATATACATTTCATGCTGCTTCTCTGTCTAAAAGTAAGAAAACATCATTTTAAAAACATTCTTTTTCTTTTTTAAATGTTGAGCTCCAAATTCTCTCCCTTCCTCTAGCCCAGTGATGGGCAAACTACGGCCCACAAGCCAGATTGGGGGGGGGGGGGGCCTGAAATGTCCCATCAGGCCACACAACATTATTCCTAATCTGACAAATACAATGAGTAAGATACAATACAATGAAACTTGGAAAGAGTTGCCTTAGAAACAGACTGACAGATGAGCATTTCCTTTCCTTTGGCCCCCTCTTTAAAAAGTTTGCCCATCACTGATCTAGCCTGTCACCTACCCAATGAGAAGGCAATATGATATGAATTATACATAAAAAATCATGCAAAACATATTAACTAAGTTGCCCCAAAAAAAGTCAAGAAAAAGCAAGTGAAAAAAAAGCGTGCTTCAATCTGCACTCAAAACTCATCCGTTCTCTTGGAGGTAGATCATGAATTGTTGGGAATTGTCTTGGACCATTGTCCTAATCAGAGTAGCTAAGTCTTTCATAGTTTTTCATCATTACAATAGTGCAGTTACTGTGTACATTGTTTTCCTAGTTCTGCTTATTTCACTCTGCATCAGTTCATGTAGCTTTTTCAAGGTTCTCTGGAATCATCCAGTTCATCATTCCTTATAGCACAATAGTATTCCACCACCATCATATACCAAAATTTGTTTAGCCATTCCCTGATGGATGGACAACCCCTCAATTTCCAATTCCTTGCCCCCACAAAAAGAGCTGCTATAAATATTTTTAGTACACATAGGTTCTTTTCTCTTTTTAAAAATATCTCTTTGGGGGGGGGGGCAGCTGGGTAGCTCAGTGGATTGAGAGCCAGGCCTAGAAGACAGGAGATCCTAGGTTCAAATCTGGCCTCGGGTACTTCCCAGCTGTGTGACCCTGGGCAAGTCACTGGACCCCCATTGCCTACCCTTACCACTCTTCTGCCTTGGAGTCAATACTCAGTATTGACTCCAAGACAGAAGGTAAGGGTTTAAAAATATATATATCTCTTTGGGATACAGACTATTAGTGGTATTGTTGGATCAAAAGGTATGCACAATAGTTCCAAATTTTTCTCCAGAACCATTGAACCAGTTCATAACTCTCCCAACAGTGCACTAGTGTCCCTATTTTTTTCACATCCCCTCCAAGGTCACCCAAAAGCATACAGCATATGGACATCATTAACTTTATTTTTTTCCATGAAATATTTCCCCAATTTCTTTGTCGCCCCAATGTTTAGAGTTTAGAGCTTGAGAAGGTAAGATTGGACAAGGTGAGGAAAACCTCACATCATAGCACATAGTAGACATTTAATAAATGCTTATTGTCTGACTGACCCTAAATGTTCCCAAACAAGTCATCTCAAGTAGCTTCAGATTGTCACCTCCGCCTTGGATCATTTGTCACTGGAGGATGGATCCTGGGTCCTTGAAGGTGATGCCAATAGGATGTAGGCTCCGGCGAGTCACTTGCTGAGCCAAAAAACATCCAATGGTGACTGCATGTCTGTTGTCCAAGGACCAAGCTGATTAAAATTGGGACGGCTTATCACCAGCTTGGTACCTATGGGTATAGGTGTGGGTATGAATTCCCAGAGTCTGCTAAGTCATGGAGGGCTTTCAACCTGCATACCCACACCAATAAAAATTCCTAGCCCTTAAATTATTAGATTATTTTCAAACTGATGTTCCAGTTGAAAATGCTTAATTGCTGACTGTTTTCCCTTCTTGTGGAAGGTTCATTGTGGAATTTTGCAGCTCCCTCCCCCCTTTTTTGCCTAATTAAATCAAGCACTTTGTTGTTGAGAGGGAAATCCATGGTATAACTTCTGGCAAACAGCTGTCATTGTTAGGCAGGGAAATAAAGATGAACACACACTAAAACTTACATTTGAAACTACAAAAAGGCAGGGAGAACAGTTGGCCTGTTTATTTTCACCCTTGGTATACAGTTATTTAAACCAATAAAATGGAGAGTTGGGATATAGAGGGCGTGTTGGAGGGGAGTGGGAAGGGCATAGAGGGAAAGGTGAGCAATAAATAAACCCAGAGGACATGGTGAAATTCATCCCCTTTCTCTTTTCTCTTGCCTAGTCCAATCTCCCCTTCTTCACTGGCCGAGCTTCTCAGTCTTCTGGATGGCAAAGTCATCTCTCAGCCCGCAGCTCAACAGGTAAGTCCAGTTTTTGCTAAGGCCACTGTTTACTATGAAATTGGACTTATTGTTTATGAAAACGACCTCATAAAGTGGGGTTTGTAATTGAGGCATTAAGTGCTTCTAAGGGGTCTTTTTTATGCTGAAGGGTGGGAAAACTCATTTGTTAGTAAGGATAAAAAGCCATTTCCATGCACAGGTAATTTGCTACCCTCTTTGTTAATTGGGGAAGACTGTTTAATTGCTTCACATTACAGGAATGTTTACCCCAAATGTGTGTTTATGGAGGAAGAGAGAGCGCAGCAGGGTTTGCATTTCTATTAAAGGGAAGTGCAGATGCCACCATTCCTGTCCTAGGAGGACGGTGACAGACTCTCCACTGCTCCCCTGACCCCTTTGATGCTCCATCTGATAGCCTTCCCAGCATGCCAGGCTCCTTCTGCAGGGGCATTTGTCTTGGTCAGAGGCAGGCCTCCTCGCCATGAAGAGTGTGAGGCCAAACCAGGGAGGCCCAGCCATGCCGGACAGAGACAGTCACACACCCAGAGCCACCAGGCTGGGAGCCTTCCATTGTCCACTGGGGCCTTCTTAGCTAGGGATTCAGAATCCCACCCCCACCCCCACCCCACCCTTCCAGGTAGGAAATGGGAAGAAGAACACTGAGGCAGCTGGCCTGTTCCCAGCTTCAAACGCCACTGCCACCAGTGTTTCAATGGGATCCCTAATGTTATTTTAATGGAGCTTTTTGCATTTAATATTTATATGCACCAGTGATTGGAGCAGGCTACAAAGCGATCCTCTGGAAAGACTTCTCTCTCCTTTTGACTAATTACTAGCTACCATGGAGC
Organism: Gracilinanus agilis; assembly: GCF_016433145.1. Taxonomy (NCBI): domain Eukaryota; kingdom Metazoa; phylum Chordata; class Mammalia; order Didelphimorphia; family Didelphidae; genus Gracilinanus; species Gracilinanus agilis. Next base: position 120,672,609 of record NC_058135.1, read on the forward strand.
ATGCTCTGTCCTGTGCATCATGAAACCAGAGTCAGGCTAATACAGGCCCCGTTTAGCCACTACCAAGGGATGCTGCTGAACGACAGGGACCGTGCCACATTTAGAAAAGTATTTTGGTAGCCTGGATGTCAGAAGAATAACAAATGTTTATCACCACTCTCAGCAGTAGGGAGAGATATTGGATGGCCTGGGGGCAACAGCAGCTATATATACACAAGAGCAAATGAATTATAGCATTGAAGGGGGAGGAGGAGGAGGAGGAGGAGATTCTCACCCCCCCCCCAAATCTAACAGTCCCAGAGAGACAGGCGCAACAAGAAGTGATGGAAGACTGACAGCCTGGGTTTCTACAGATGTGCACATAGAGACGTTGTTGGATGGCATCCGCATCCTCGGTGTTCAAACAAGTCGGGTGCTCTTTCTGAGGTTCTGTGGAAGCATCGAAACTCCAGTGTATAAAAAGCTTCCTGCCCCAGATAGGGGGGTGTCAGGAGTCTGTTCTGCCCTTTGCTTTAACCTGGTGGAGTGGGAGCCTGCAGCTTTCTGCAGCAAAACCAGAAAGTGGCGGTGCCTTGGACAGGAAGTGTCGGAAGCAAGATCCAGCCCTGCTCATCAAAACCTCAGTCACTCGTGACCTCCTCTCTCCCTCTCCCTCTCCCTCCTCCTTCTCTCTCTTTCTCTCCTTCCCTCTCTTCTTCTCTCTGTCCCCCTCTAGTCTACCCTATCAGCTGCCCAAGTCCAGTCCCTGCTCTCCCATCCCCACAATCCCGGCCAGGCTCTCCTCTCATCTGCACTGATGCAGCATCCTCACTCCTGCCAGTAGCCCTCCTTTGCCCCTCTCCTCTACACCATTGCCAATCAGTATTCCTAGGACGTGTCAGTCTTACCATCTCACTCTCCCACTCACACATCTTTGATAGTTCTCCAATTGCTTCTGGGAAAAAAATTATAGTCATAATGAACACATAAGGAACTTGAAATTTTTCCTTCATTATCTCCTAGGACATTCCAAGCCTTCTCAGCCTGGCCTCACTTTCCTTTCCAGGTGTTCTTTTTTGCCTCTTCACCTGGTATTTCAGCCAAACCATCCTCCTCGCTGTCCCCCAAACTTGCCCTGTCGTCTCCTGTCTGCATTTGCTCACGCTGAGCCCTGGGTCTGGAGGGCCTTTCTCTACCTTCACTTAGGCCTAGCTGCCGTTAAGGCCCAGTTCAGGGACCACAGCCTGCAGAAAACCTCCCTCATCCCCCTATTTTCAAGCCTTTTGCCTCCTCATCAATGTCAGTGTTTGCTCTTCTTAGTTGAGTGTCAGCTGCCTGAGGGCAAGAGAGAGAGAGAGAGAGAGAGAGTGTGTGTGTGTGTGTGTGTGTGTGTGTGTGTGTCTGTCTGTCTGTCCGTCTTCTGTCCCCTGTGCCTAGCATTTTCTTACTAGATCTCTGATTTCCTCACCATAAGGAGCTCCCTATGAGAAGCTTCTCCATAAGTCGGTTTTCCCAGGAAAGGGGTCTTCTATGGGCTCATAAAGCCCTTAGGGGCCAAGGGTCACGTTGAATCCAGATCTCCCAATCCCTGAGGCCTCTCTCAGATACCTCCTTCATATTGCCTCTCACCCGGCATTCGTAGCCCTTCAGAAATGCTTATTACGTTAAGGAATCAAAGATCTCTAGACTAGGAGCTTTAGGGATCCGTGTTTGAATCCTGGTTCTTACTACTTCCTGCTCCCTGTCTAACCCTGAGACAGGTCTCTTCCTCTCCTGGCCTCCATGTCCACGGCTGACCTAAGAGGGATCTAAGTGGCCTCTCGGGACCTCTCAGGCACTGAACCAGCTTGAGGCCCGGAGGAAGCAAGGGCACAGGGCTGATTCTAGGATTTGGTCCAGGCCCAATGCTCCATCCACTGAGCTGCCTGGCTGCTGCTGTACTAAGCTTTCAAGGCTCTAAGGTGGGATTTTTCCTTAGACAAGAGGCATTTTCTGAGTTCCTGGCATTGTAAGGCTGCTGTCTTCTTGCTCATCCTGTCCGCATCAGAGCCACTTTATTCCTTTAAAAAGGTTTCGCAGGGCCTTACTTGTGCCTGTGTTGTTTCCCAGCCCCAGAATGGGAGCTCTCTGCTTGCTTCTGTCTTTGCAGCTCTCCCGCCTAGCGCAGGCTGCTAGAATGGATGAGGCTCCCTTTGCCCCTATTCGCCTTCAGTCCCAGGGAGGCTAGTTGTGCCTCAGCCTGGGAGAGAGACAGGCGCCATCTTTCCCTTCCCCAACACAGTGGGTAGCAGACTTGCTTTTAGGGTCAGGAAGTCCCACATTCAAGTCCTACCTCCAACATACACTAATCCCAGATAAGCCATTTACCCAGTGGCCCAGGTAATTTTTAAAAGAACTCTTACCTTCTGTCTTAGTTCTAATTCTAAGATAGAAGAGTGGCAAGGACTAGTCAATTGGGTTGAAGTGACTTGCCCAGGGTCTCACAGCTGGGATTGGAACCCAAGACCTCCTGTCTCCAAGGCTGGCTTTCTATCCACTAAGCCTCCTAGCTGCCGTCCAGGGCAATTTTTTATTAACTTTCTTTTTTTTTTATAGCTTTTTTTTTTAACCCTTAACTTCGGTGCATTGTCTCATAGGTGGAAGAGTGGTAAGGGTGGGCAATGGGGGTCAAGTGACTTGCCCAGGGTCACACAGCTGGGAAGTGGCTGAGGCCGGGTTTGAACCTAGGACCTCCCGTCTCTAGGCCTGACTCTCACTCCACTGAGCTACCCAGCTGCCCCAAGGCAATTTTTTAATAATTAAGTTAGAGAAGAATTGCCTGTCTCTGCTGGTGGAGAGAGTTTCCACCCTGATGAAATGATTACACCAGATACAAAACAAAGACACTATTTGTACGTGCCAAATATTTGTATATCACCCCTAACATCAAGCCAGGTCGCTTAATGGGGAGAGTGTCCTTTCCCTTGAGGGGTATGATGCATCCCACCTACTTGAGGAGGGATCCAGAAGGCTGCCTCCTCACATATTCATGTGCTGCCCTCATCCTGGGCGGTTCTGCTCAAGTGTAACAAGCTGATATTTCCCCAGCACCTTGCAAGGTGCCAGATGCATTGCAGTGGCGGTGGTGTCTCTACTAGTCTCAGAGCCGGTGCCCCTGCTCGTGGGTCTGCAGTGTTCACACAAGGTATTACGGTGGGCAAGCCATAGGAGGCCCTTGTACCTGGTGGTCTCCCCACTCCCATCCCAGCTCCCTGTCGATCCGGCCTTACCTCTTCTGCCTCAGAGGAGATGTATGGATTTTTGATTAGCAAAGTCTTGGGGGCCCCAGGAGAGGGGGGCGCTTTTTATTCCCAGCCGTGTTTCTAGACCTTGAGGGATGCCCTACCTATGGATGGTACATTTTCAAGTAGTCTCTTTTTTTTTAGACATCTCTGCAGACAGAATTGGACAGAAATAAACACTGCCAAAAGCTGCTTTTTTCTTTTTTTAGCAATCCTTTTTTTTTTTAAGCTAGTTTTTTTTTTTAAAGAAAATACACCTTTTTTGTGTACTTTTTTATGTGTAGCTCACATAAACAGTTAGGAAAACCAAATATTCTAGGTGGTGCCCGTGGCTATCTTGCCTTTTCATTAGTCATTTAGGAAAGGTGAATTTGCATTTCCCTGCATTCACTGTGGCACCTCTTTGGGAAGACCAACTGCTTCCCCACCAGGCATTGCTACAGACTTCTCTCAAGGTCTCAGCTAAAGAAAAATGAAGATGTCGGGGGGAAAGGGCAAAGACAAGGCACCCAGGTCTCGTTACTGCCAGCTTCTGTTAGGACAAGGCACATTATAAAAGTGTGCTGGGTTTCGTTCAGTGACTAGATTCAGCAAACCTTTATTGAGCACCACCTGCATCTAAGGTACCATGTTAGGCTCTGGACATTCAAAGGTAAAAAGATGAAAGCCAAATAGTCCCTTTGTGGAAGAGCTTCTAATAGGGACAGTGGTCTGTGAACTTGCTTTCTTTAACGTATCTTAATAATCTTGTTTCAGCATAATTGGTTCCTCTGTAATCTACATTTAAGAACTTGATTCTGAGAAGGGGTAAGGGGGTACGTAGGCTTCACCAGACTGTCAAGGGGTCTATGGCTCAAATAAGATACCAGGGGGAATGTGTACTTAGATTATAATAACAACAGAAGTAATGAGGGTAATCGCTCACGTTTATGTGGTGCTTTAAGGTTTGCAGACATTTATCTCATTTGTACCTCTCAGCAGCCCTGTGATAAGGTGCTGTTATCCTCATTGGGCACATGAGGAAAGGTTCAGAGAGGGTGACATAATAATGAGGGTAGGTAACATTTATATGGCTCTTAATGTATGCCAGGCAGAGTTCTTTCTTAGCACCTTATAATAATGATCTCATTTGATCTTCACAGTGATCCTGGGAGGTGGGGGGCTGATGTTGTTAGCCTCATTTTACAGAGGAGGACATTGAGGCATTGGGTCAAAAGAAACAAAAACAAAAAAACAGAGCCCTGATGGAATGTTCAGTTTCCTGGGGGAATGTTGTTATGAACACCTGGGCAAAGGAAAGATCCTGATAACATACCCCAGGGATAGGACAGCATTCACAGGTACGAGGAGTGGCGCCTGAGCTAGACATCAAGGAAAGAGAAAAATCACAGATTCCTGGGCTGATGCTATTGACTGTCATGTGGACATAAGCCTGGCCTGCTTCCTGAGTGAGCATAGAGAGAGAATGTCTGTCCGCACCCCACCCCCCAGGGTTAACATTGGCTAATAGCACCCATGGGCATAGCACCAAGGACAGTTCAGAGGGCCTAAGGCCATAGCTTCAGCTGCATTGTGTGAAGTGTGAATTTCTTTGTCTATCAATCAGCAACTTTTAATTTAATCAACCAAAACTGAAAACACCCCAACTTAATACTTTGTTAGCCAACAAGTAAGAGAATTCACAAGTCACTTACTTGTATAATTGGTCCCAATGCTCCAGACCAATGATGGCGAACCTTTTAGAGCCTGAGTGCCCATAGTGCACCCTCATACCACCCATGAGCTGCCCTTTCCCCCAGACAGGGGAGGGAGGAAGTACTCCCATTGGGCTGTGGGGCAGAAGCAAGATCATGTGACAAATGTCCTCAGGCACAGTGGAGAGGGGGAAGGGAGCAGCTCCCTCTGGCACGCTCTGGCATGCCAGCCATAGATTTGCCAACACAGCACTAGACCAGCCAAGCCAAAGGGCACACTGGTGAGCTGGGGAAATCAAGACTAAGTGTTACCAGGCCTCAAAGCAGCATCTGCCTTATCTTTCTCGTACCATTCGCATTAGATGCCGAAATAGAATGGGGAGTTTTCCATCTCCTTCATTGCCATAGTAATGATGATATAAATATACAATTATGACTGCAGGCAAGCATGGACCCAAAGCCTGCAGGAGGGAACAGAGAACATTGCCACAGCCTCCATATAGCATGAGAGCCAAAGGAAGAAGGGAAATAACCACCCGAGGACCTCTCTTCCTTACAAATATTCCCCATCTTCAGGGGGAAATCATCTTTTAAAAAATAAAAAAAACATACAGACATTTGTGGATAATTGTCCCAGTCAGGCCTGGAACCAGCTTTTCCTGTAGGGAAGAAATAAGAGGTAGGCCTGGGGATTCCATGTGTGTTAATTTATGTTTTTATTTTGTATTCTCATTACGAGGCCAAATAACTTCCTGCCCTCATGGAGTCCTCTTCCCCAGCAGGATGTTAGAGTTAGAGTTAGAGTTGGTCTCAGCCCACTGGCTGCCTCCTACCGCTTTTGCGTGGGTCCTAACCTTTACAGAAAGTTGCCATTTCATTTAATTAGTTCGTTGGATTGATAGTGTGCCTGTCTCCTGGCTGTCAGCAGGAGTCCTAGGACTAGTCATTGCCCCCTCACAACTCCCACAGCAGTGCAGCAGAGGGGGAAGGCTGGCTCTACCCAGAGAGAGCCATATCTCATGATTCAGTGGGGTGGGAGGAAGCCAGCTCTCTGTGAGGGGGAGGCAGGAGGTGCCCACTAATACTTGTAGAGACTGATATTAGGAGAAAACAGAGCCCCCAGGGCTCCCAGGACCCTTTAGCCTGCGGCCCTGATTAGTCTAGGTGCATGGGATGGAGTATTTAGGAAATATCAATGATGAGCGGCAGATCTGCAAGGGTCCTCAGACGGAAGTCTGGCCCAGCCCTTTGCTGCACAGACAAAGACAGGCTCAAAGGTTTGATGTCACTTGATGATGTCAAGGCCACTCAGGGAAAGGGATTTGAACCTAGCTGTTTTGACTCCAAATCTAGGGGGTCTCTCCATAGCACTTAGGATTCTTTCAGTCACTTCATTTTCCGTTTAAAAAGAGCTTTGGCATCAGTACAACCTTCCTCTTCCTCCTTCTCCTTCCCCCAAATCCTTGTAACTTGGCATCCTTGGAAAAGGAGCCATGCCTTGTACCAGAGATCATTCTTCACTCTGCTTTCCCCACTCTGGTTCATAGGTTTTTGAGGAATTATGGCAAAACCAAGGGAAGTCTGCAGGCCAGATTGTTCAAGAGAAGAAACTCGAGCTGCTCCAAAAGCAAGAAGAACTGGAAGAGATATGCCAGGCAGTGCTGGACCGGCATCCTCAGGAGGTGATTTGGATTTTCTTTGTGACTTCAGGAGAGTAGGGAGGAGGCTGCCATCAGCACCAGTGGCTGGAGGTTTCTTCCAACTCACAGGTTTTTCATGCTGACCTCCAGGATGAGCTGTGGGGCTGGGTGTCACCTCTGGTCATTCAGAGGAGAAAGCATAGGAGCCTTGCAGCCCTCAGATGGGGCAGGCATGTTGTCCTGAAGCCTAGCCAGCCCAGTGTGAATATTTGTATTCTCCTTGGAATTTGGAACCATTCAATCTGTTTTCATTGGAAATCCTCACCCCTCTGAACACTATTTAATTTGCATTGAGTTATTACTTGTAGGAGTGTCACCAGAATGGCCAGATTGAAATGTTGACCCCTCAGGGGCCTGGCCTTTCTCGAGGGCACAAATACTGCCAGGAGTGAACAGGACCTCCCCATAAGAAGCTAGCCTGCAGGTCCTGCCATGAAGGAGGGCAGAGATGGAGACGAAAACACTCCCAGCTTCAGCCTCACAAGGAGTGTTTGTAAAGGCAGCATGGAAAATTATTTTTAAATTATGGAGAAAATCCTTGACAGGAGCATGGCTAAAAACCAAGTCATTTTGTGTTCTGAGCATAGCACAAAACAGGCAAGCTAAAATGAGTAGGGTCCCTCCCTCCCCCAAGTCTAATCATGTTGTCTAGAAGGATTTTTCCATGTGGGGGAAGAAAAAATTGCCATCCTCACTTACAGAACAGTCCCCACCTACCTATCAGCTTGCTGGAAGACACTAACAGCCCCGTAAAAGCTCTTGATAAAGAAAATGAGCTTGTACTGAGGCTTCTGCAGTCTTCATCTTCCTGCCTCATCTCTAGTCAGATTCATACTAAAGCACTTTGTTTTGTGCAGGTAGACTACCGGGGAACATCAGAGCCAGAGTTCCTGCCTCTCTGGTTAGCTGCTATTCGATGTATCTTCAGCACCTCCCCTTCTCTCCCTTGTACCCCTGATTAAGAACTACCATTTCTTTTTAAATAGAGCCTGTGCTTTCATGACTGCTGAGAGCCCTTACTGCAGAATTAGAGACTCGCTCTCTGTTCTGATCAGACTTTTTAAATCCCCTTTAGGCAACTTACTCTTTCAGGGGCCTTTTAAGAAGCTCTTCTTGCTCCTAATACTTGGGAAACAAACTTGCTTGAACCACCATCATGGTGCCCTTGTAGCACTGTGGCAGTTAGGGAGAAGAAGGAAAGTTCTGGTCCCCAAAATAGACCAGACCCAGGCCATCATTTACTTGTTAGACATCAGCCTGATTTTTCCCATTTATTTATATCAGAAGCCTAGAGTTTGGAAATTTCCCTTCAGCAAGAACCTAGAGAAGAAATGATCTTAGAGATCTGCCTTTGAACAAAAGGCCAAGGGAGGACAAAGGTGGCGAGCAAGACTGGATCCTCCATAGAGTCCTTTCTCCCCAGCACATCTCTGGTTAGGAATAACTCCTTATTACATGTGGCAAGTGAAAGAGGAAACGCCTAAGGAAACGAAGGTGCCGGCTTCTGGGCATATCACTTTATTAAGCAGGACGTACCATTTGCCCCACAAATGGGAACCCTCAGCTTTGCCACTGACTTCTGTAATTCTAATTATGAATATAGGAAAAAGTCTCATGGATTCTGCTTATAGGCAAGTGATCCCCGGGGGGAGTGGGCTGCCCACTCCCTGATGATCAAAAGTGAGGTGAGGAGCACATTGGAGCAGCGGGTCATGGCGGGGGAATTAAATGAACCGCACTAACGCCATCTTGTGACTCAATGCTGGAGCAAGCCCAGCTCTCTTTATATTCAATTAGGCATCTAATCCAATTTCTGATCTGGGAGAAAATTTTATTCAATTGTGGACATTCTGAGAGCTCTTTGCTGCCTCCTTTATGGCTGGGAAGGCGGACCACCTTGACTTATCATAGGTTATGCTGACCAGAAATCCCTTCAGATTTAAAGTCTGACAAGGAGTTTTTGCCCATTTACACACCTTGAACAATCCAGGTATTTTATCTGAAAACTGGCCCTGTACTAGTTAGTCAGTTATTTTTTTCTGGGTCCACTTGACTGAATATGTTGAACACATTGGTGGGAGGGGAACAGCCATTTTCTGATTGTATCCCTTCATGTTCCCTCCCCCAAGCTGAAAAGCCCCTCATCTTTCTTCCCCTTAGAAATCAGATTATCTAACCATGCATGCTGGTTCATTGTTTTCTTTTCTTTAATTGGTCTGGTTTCTCAGGGATAAGTTTGTTTTCCCTTGGTTTTGGGGTCCAGGGCCAAAGCCGAGGGCGGCTACTGCTCCCCATTTGTTGGGCCGTTGATGCCACAGCTTCATCAGCTGATAGGCTCAGAAGCCGGCCCCTTTGTTTCTCCAGGCTTTCCATCCTTCACCCGCCACCTACAGCCATTTGCTTTTCCCCTTAAATATATTTCCTTCATTTCTTGGAAGGTCATGGCAGTAAAGAAGGGAAACCAGAAAGTTGTGAATAAGCTGATCGGACTGGCCCGAAGGGCGACAGAAGGACGGGCAGACCCAGCCAAGATAAAGCAGATTCTGGAGAAGCAGCTGCAGTGAGCAGCTCTGGGGCTGGAACCCTTGACTGGAACAGGAAGAAAGCAAACTGGCACGAGTGTGTGCGGGCACCTTCCCGGGGACCTCGAGGCTCCTCCTGAGCCAAGCAGAAGGCCGCCCTGCTCCCCACAGACCACCAGCATCCTGCCCTGGCTGCCAAAGCTAGGCCGGCTGCCTCCCGAGCCCCTTCCATCCTAGACCTTTCCCTTGGCACCATGTCCCCATGACGGAGATTACCAGGAAACTCCACAGGAGAACAGAAGGTCTTGCTCCCGTGTTTGTTTCCGTGCCAGCGGGAGCTGAGCGGGTTTCAGGCAGAAATGTAGCTGCAGCCCTAAGTCAGATTCTAGAATTCTGAAATAAATAAATCAGCCTCAACAATTTTAAATGATGTACCAGCTTTTCTTTTTAGAGCAAAAAAAAAAAGTAAATCAGTATCTCAAGCTCTGTATTTTTAGCCCTAGAAATTGGTTGGTTCAGGCAAAAAGAACTGCAGTCTGTGCACTCACGATTGAGGTGGGAGGTGCAGGGGGCAGGGAACTGTGGTATCCCCACTTACCTGGGCATCATCTGATTAATAAGGATGCTTTGTGTCTCAGCACTGAGAATAGGAGGAAGCGAGAGCTTTGCCCACGAGGTCCAACTGAGGTGGTATTGAAAAAAGACAAATCGATGTTTTCAAATATTTTAATGAATAAAATATATACCCAGACTTCACATAAAAAATTAACTTACAATTCAAACATCGTGCAGATGACCAAAAACAAGAGCTGTAACATCAGGCTAACTTGTTTTATCTGGAAAGCTTAAGACTCTAAATTAGCAAATCGAGGCCTTGACCTATAAAATTAATCATCAGGCACTTGACATCCTAATGAAGGCTGCATTGCTTTTATTCACATCATGTGTCCAGTCATACCATTTTATCCATGTTGCCTCGTAGGCTTCCTTTGTACCTGGATGCTCTGTCACCTCTGACTCAAGAGCTGGCTGTTAGTTTAAAGACCAGTTAGGTGCTTTGTTTTGAAATCACCCGGGACAAAAACGAGAAGAAAATCTTGCAGGGACCCTGGCTTGAAACAAAACATGATGTGGCCTTGATAAAAACAAAAATGCATTAAGAGACAGGGATGCTTCTTCCTATAATTTAAGGCTGTTCCAGGGACAACCAGGTTATTGTGAGAAATGTGCTTCCAGCATCTTCCCCCCCCCAGCCCCATTTCCAGCACCTTCAAATCTTCCCAATACCCACTTAGCTGCAAGCAGAGACAGTTGTTCCCTGAGAAAATGTGGAGGGGAAGAGAGTATCCCCCTTACCTTTCGGCAAGAGGAATTGGTTCATGATGGCTATACTCAATATTGAGTGAGCAGAGAGGAATGAGCAGCTTCTTCATCCTTGTCGATAGCTGTTGTGAATTTTAAAATTCTACCTCACCCAGAAAAAGGCATGCAGCGTTTGCTACTTAAACACTGAAAACGAACAGACCTGAAAATAAAAGGCCTATTTTTACTTTCTCCATACCTCCCAAGGAAAGCAACAAACTCGGCCTGGACTCTCTGTTCTCTCTTAGATTCCATCACGAATCCCAAAAGAGAGGAGAAGCAACATCTATCTAACAAATAGGGAGTCTTGCTATTTGCATCACCGTTTCACAAAAGGCTCTTGCTTCCAGGATAATAAAATTTGGCCCAGAGCATTTGGGGCTTTTTTCAGAGCTAAAGTCAAGTTATTACTTAATTAGAATGGCAGCTCTATCAAGATTTTTTTTTTTAAAACAGCAAACATCTTTGTAAACCATATTAGAGACTGAAGACTCCCAGTGAAAAATGTCAGCATTAAGACACTTGCCCTTTAAAATGCCAGCTCGCCTACATTAGAGACAATTGACTATTACCAAGGCCTTCCAAAAACAGGCTTTGTGTGCACCTGACTGCAACTGTGAAAATGGATGTGGAGTACTCTAGACATTTCCCTTGGACCCTCAACAGAGAGTGGGATCTGTTTGCTGAAGGCCCCAGCAAACTTGCAAAAAGCAGCAGCTCTGGCCTCCTTGGGGCTCAGTAAAATTCCATTGTAAATAGCTTCTTTCACTTGGGTGGGAATTGTGTTTGGTCCCCTGTTTGCTAGGCAGGGAAAACCTCATTAAAATGTATGAGTCAACACCAAGGTGGAGTCTTTCCCATTTATGATCTGGGTCTACACCTGGAGAGTTTGGTGCCTGACTGAATGGGAGAGAGATGATGTGGGACAATGGGCCCTTCCCCAGACCATCTTAGAACAGGTCATCCTGGCCAGGCCTAAGCCTTGGGTATAGGTGGAGTGTCCCCCAGGTGAGAATTTATCTTCCACTTTCAATTGCTCTACACTAGCCTTGGAGTCAGAAGATCTGAGTTCAAATCCTACCTTTGCCTATCACCAGCAGCTGTGTAACCTTGAATCCAGTCACAGATATTGAGAGGAAGGACTTCAGAAAATATTTAGTCCTACCCCTTCAGTTTGTAAATGAAAAAAATCCAAGAGGGAAAAGACTTGCCCAAGTTGGCTCTAGTGGGATTCCCTAAGAATATGGCAGCATACTTCACATTCCAATGTGAACAGAAGTAGGTAATATGATCATAAGACTATGTGGAGAAAATTTTGCTTAAGTAAGTAGCACTTTACCCATAGCCTACACATAAAAGGCAAATAACTAAAAGGTAAAAGCAACAAATCAGATTAAGATGTAATGAGGGAGCAACTAGGTGGTTCAGTGGATAGAGTGCTAGGTCTGGAGTCAGGAGGGCCTGGGTTCAAATTTGACCTTCAGACCTTTTCTGTGTGACCTGGGCAAGTCACTTGATTCCATTTTGTCTGGCCCTTTCCTTTTTCTCTTAAAAGTTGTAAACAATCTCAATGTATGGTTTCCTTGTTTCTTTTTAAACCCTTCCCTTCTGTCTTAGAATCAATACTAAGTGTTGGTTCCAAAGCCAGAAGAACAATAAAGACTAGACAATGATGAGGATTAAGTGACTTTCCCAGGAAGTATCTGAGGCTATATTTGAACCCAAGATCTCCCATCTCTAGAACTGGCTGTCAATCCACTGAGCCACCTAGATGCCCCCAATTTGTGGGTTTCTAAGTCAATATTTGATCTGTAAGGAGCCATTTCTAATTGAGTTTGACACCGTAGGTCTAGTATATTCCAACAGAATGGAAACTCATTGAGGGCAAGGGACTATTGTTTTTTTTTCTTTCTCCCCCAGTACCTAGCCTCATGCCTGACACATAGAAGGCAATTAATAAACATTTGTTGAATGAGTAAATTTTAAGCTCTCTGAGCTTCCGTTTCTTCTTACATAAAAATAGGTAAAATAAAGAAGTGCTTGTGCTACCTGTCCCCACAACATTGTTGGGAGATTTAAACTGGAGGGCTTATGTGACATACAAAGTCTGTTGGTGCCATTTTGATGATCCTTAATAATTTACTGTCCTTAATAATTACTTAGTGGGTGGTGTTTATAAGATTAAAATTACTATCCAATAACTCCAAGTATTATATTTTATAAGATTTATTAATAATCACTTGAAGTAGAAGAAATAAAAGGACAAAAGTTAAAGCCTGAATAAAGAAAAGTTTTCCCAGCAGCATTAGCGGGAAAAGAGCGAGCAGGGCAGGGTCACACACAAACTTTCTCTCCATAACATAAGGAGGTGAGGTGAGAACAAAAGAGGGATACTGGGATTTAGAATCCTGGGGAGCAGATTCTAATTTTATATGTTTCATGGAACTCCTTTGGAATTGATCATGCATCTAATCATAACACTTGCCAATTTTGTTGCCCTGGAACTTTTGTGGCTGGAACTTAAGAGGGTGGGCACAGACCTAGAAGTGAAATGAACTGGCTGGCATAACCAGCCAATGATGAGTCCAAGAAAAGCCTTTCTAGCCCTACGGCACTGCTATAGTGGAGAGCCACGTTTTGAAACTTGCTGCTTATGAGTATCCTGGAAGAAATGAAACTAAAAATTCTACTCTTGTTTTCCAAGAGCCTCATCTGTCCATAGCTTCTGGCCACACCCCAACATGCACAAAATTTTACACCACCTTCAGCATCAGGGGTTCAAGGAGTCTACAAAGTGGCCATTTATTGGGAGGGTTGGGGAAGTAAGGGGCCTGGGTCTCCCTATCTCATCCAGAGGGAGTACAGCAGCCTCATCTGAGCCCAAGCCCAATCCTGACTGGCATGGAAGTTTTAATCTGCCCCATTTTGCCAGTGTGGACCAATCTGCCTCTTTTTTGACAGTGTGGTGGTCCTATGCTCCCAGGAACTCCCCACAGTGGCACCAAATGGACACTCAACTGGTTTTTAGTCCTATTGCAACTTCTACAGCTCAGAACTCCTGAACTCAAAACTATTCACCAGCCTCAGAATCCTGGCAGGAATCCTTACAAGTTTGCACCATCATACCCAGGGGATCATTTAAAAAAAAAAAAAACTAAGCACATTGAATAAGTGTATGACGAGACAGAAGAAAGCAACTGAGGAAAACAAATCTGAGTTATTTTGTTCTCTACTTCCACCCCTCCAAAAATACCTGACTTTTACCTGAATGAATTTACAAGCTATCCTTTGCAATGAAGAGGTGGTAAATGGTCAGGCTAGTTAGTGGCTATTGGATGGAATATCTGTTGCTACCTCTTCTACTAAAGGGATGAACCTAGAAATCATTCATGAAGACAGGCAGCATCAAATCCCAGACTCTCTTTTGAAATGAATGCTCAATAAAAGGGGTTCTGCCCAAGAGAGAAGTTTATTCTTAACTAGCCAGGCTATAGCATCACTAACTTCAGGACATTGGAGGAAATGTAGGACTCATTCATTCTCTCATAAGCACGTAGCTCATGGGACTTGTGAGCAGTCCCAGCTCTGGGAAGCTTTTATGGTCTGGACTGAGATATACCATTATAGTGTCACAGATTCATACAGGCAGCATTTGGGGGGACAAAGGAGGAAAGAATTGTTGATTTTCTAGGGTTGGCATATTAACAAAGTAAGAGTTCCTTCTAAGCCCAATTTGCCATTGAGAGGCAGGAATAGATTTCAAAGTGGTGGGGAAAAAAATCTACCTCCAGGAGGAGATAAATTGATTGGGAAGGACCTAGGTGGATTGACAATGGAAAAACCCAACTAGGAACCTCCCCAGGGTCAGTAAAGCACAACCCCTTGAGTTATATAAAAGAAAATTTATTTAGGATTAGGAAATTGGTAGATAAACTTAATAGGGTCCCTGTCTCTAAAAACTAATTTCAACTCAACCTTATACGCTCCCCTCACGGGCAATGTTCTTCAGATCTTCTCAAATCCCTTCTTACCAACTTCATGATCTGTCTACAATCAAAGCTATCTGACTACCTTACTTAAACTAGATATTAAAGATTGTCTCTAAAAGCTAAGGAGGCAGGACTCACAGATGGACCGAGTCCTTACCCAGTCTGGGGTTGGCTTCCTCGGTAAACCCAAAGTCCTAGATGAAAATCCTTTGGGTTTACCTTACCCAAGTTGTCTCAGCCAGATCGGTCTTAGCACTTCAGGGAAAGACAGATCTCCAAGGCAGTTCTCCACACCCAGGAATTTCCTAATCTTTCCAGGAGATTAGTCTCTTCCCAGGAGAAGAGAGAGCAAAAGTCATCCCTTCTAGCTCAGAGAAAAGCCAGATCAGGAGTGGCAATTAATCTCAATTATCTCCCAAGCTTCTCCTTCCAGAATCCTCTCCTGGGGTTTGTGTCTAAATTCTCCTCCTTTCCTCCTAAAGACAATCTTTACTTTTTTTTCCTATCCCTTATCCCCTTATCCTTGCAGTGGCGTGGCCATTTCAAGAAGGGTTAGTCCAAAAGAGGTCAAAGATTAGTTGGTGTTAATGCCAGATGGCTAAAATTCCCAGGGGCTAACCAAGACATCACAGAGAACAAAGGACCAACCTGTACAAAGGGAAGAAACCACCTACTGAAGTCAACCATGGGGCGATCATCTCCTGTCAAAATAACAAACATATTGACCCCGTATGGCAGATTTTGGGAGGCCACAAACATGACACTGGGACAGGGAAGTAGGCATGGATGGGTTGCCAGCTTCATTACTGGAGTCTTAAGCCCTGGACTTGACTAGGGGAGTACGGTTTCATAAGAGAAAGAGCTGGAAGGAATGGCCACCCACCTATTATAGATTAGGAAAGTTGAAGTAAAGAGAAGCTAAATGGTTTGCCCAAGACTGCTTAGGTATGAAGTGGCAGAGAAAGGGTTGAATTCAAGTCCTCCAACTCTAAATTCAACACTCTTTCTCCTGCTTTAGACTGCTGTTTATAAAAGATAAACCTTTTGGTGCAGTGCAGGTTGGAAGCTAAAATCCCTTTCATTCCTAGAAACTAGGGGTCAAAGATGTTGGCCATTTTCCCATAACCCACCACTGTCCTTAAGAAATAGTCTCTCTTCCTGCTCCTCCCAGCTCTACAGCCTCACTCCAAGCCCACCCAGCCCCCACCCACATCCATTTGGCCAAAGCCCAGTTTACTCAGTTAATGAGCTGCCAGGATAATCTGCCCTCCAGAACAAGGAGTAGTTGGTTGCTAATGGGCTATTAAATGCTTGAGTGAAGAAAGGATTTATGGATACAGAATCATCTGGGATACAAGTCTTCCCCCCTTCTGAGAGCTTTTTTGCTAATGAATATTAGGTTTAAGAAAGGCCATTCCAAAAAGTTAACTCTACTTTGTCCTCAGAAACGTTTGCTCGGTCACATATTTCAGTAAGGATGATGAGGAGAGCTAAACCCTTCCACCACTCTGTTCTGGGGAGTGCCTGGCCATAGAGTCGAGGGTCATGGGATATGCACACTAATGGCTGAAGTCCAAGGGGGTCTGGGCATCTCAGTGACCTATGGCTGCTAGCTCGATCTGTCCCTGGCACAGTTAATACTGCCAGGCTAGCCAAGGCTCATGCACAACCAAGTAGCATGTGTAATCATAGCCATCCTGCAATAAAATCTTTCATACAAATGGCCAGTGGGGACAGCCATTTCCGTAAACACAGCACTAGTAATGGCTGATTAAATCAAGCAGCCCCGAAGCAGAAGCTGGGGACCTGTGGCAAACATGGGCCGGAATGCGGGGGTTTAAAAAAAAATCAAAATAAAAGCAAGGACTTCTCTAGGAAAGAAGCCTTGAACCCTGCTTGCTTGGGAACCTCCAGGTTCAAAGTGAGCCATCCTGATCCTTAGCTCCAAACCACCCCCAAAAGATCCAGAAAGCAAAGAACCTCCAGAAAAAGAAATCTGGAACATGGAGAGGAAATGGTCCGTATTGGACAAGTAGAGGGGATGGAGTAGATGTCTTCTTCCTTAGCTTCCTTGCTAAAGCCTCTCATAGGTACCTGTGAGAATTGGTGGCTGTCCCCCAAGAAGGCTTTGCAGCCTCTGGCCACAAAAAGATGCTTCAATCAGAACAAACGATACTGGCTTTTTTTTTTTTTTTTGTCTTTTTTTTTTTTTTAACCCTTGTACTTTGGTGTATTGTCTCATAGGTGGAAGATTGGTAAGGGTGGGCAATGGGGGTCAAGTGACTTGCCCAGGGTCACACAGCTGGGAAGTGGCTGAGGCCGGGTTTGAACCTAGGACCTCCCGTCTCTAGGCCTGACTCTCACTCCACTGAGCTACCCAGCTGCCCCACGATACTGGCTTTTAAGACGGCTAGAAGGACTACAACTGAGTCAAATAAAATCCATCCATTTCCCCCAAGTGGAAAGAGTTTTGCTGAATGGACCAGATATCTTTATCTACAAATTTGACAAGCTCAGCATCATCTTTCACCCCACCCCACCCCAACACCTCTCCAGTTCCTCTCCAGAGCAATGCAAGGGAACATACAGAAAGCTTATTTCCCATAATTCCTCTAAGATGAATGAAAAAAGTAATTAGCGGGAGTATCTCTGTGACTAGTGAGAAATAAACTTCTCTACTCCCAACACCCTCTCTTGATATTTTTTTTAACCCTTGCCTTTCATCTTAGAATGTATATTCTGTACTGGTTCAGAGCAGAAGAGTGATACGGGCTAGGCAATGGGGGTTAAGTGACTTTCTAGGGACACAGAGCCACAAAGTGTCTGAGACCAGAATTGAACCCAAGAATTCCCATCTCTAAACCTGACTTCAATCCACTAAGCCCTCTAAGTTCCCCACCCTTGATATTTTAAAAATCAACTTAAAATATCTGTTGGCCCATTTTCAAAACGAGTCTGCCAACTATACATGCTCTAATGTCCTTGGAATCGTGAAACATAGTCAGGTCAGCCTACGGGCTCCTCGGAAATCAGGTACTGAGGCCAGAGCTGAAATGAAAGCTGAAATGGGCAACCCAGACACATGTCAGCCCCTTAATGTCTTCATGGATAGCCTTCCTTCCCCAAGTAGCCAAGGCAGTCCAGCCCCACTTCAGAACCAAATCCACAGAGCCATAGCACCCTCACTTCTCTCCTCCCATTCTAGCAACCAAAGATCATAGATTTAGAAACAGAAGAGACCATAAGAATCAACCCATCGAACCCTTTTGTTTTAAAGATGAGGAAATTGAGGCACACAGAGGTATGGTCACTTAGGCAAGGTCATCCAGTAGCAGATCAGGAACTGCATCCCAGGTCCATTGGATCCAAACCTAGGAAGAATCTGTCACTTATACTGTGTTAATTAGAAACTCAAAATAATCTTATTCCATGGCCATCCAAATTCCTTTTCTATTTTACATTATAGTAGAAGCCAGGGCGCAGTGGATAGCATGCCAGGCCTGGAGTCAGAAAGAATCATCTTCCTGAGTTCAAATCTGGCCTCATATACTGGCTGTGTGACCCTGGGTAAGTTGTTTAACTCTGCCTCAGCTTCCTTATTTGTAAAATAGCTGGAGAAGGAAATGACTCCGAGATCTTAGCCTACAAGACCCCCAGTGGAGTCGCAAAATATGGGACACAACTGAAACAAATGAACAACAATTTATAAAAAATTTAATGAATGTTTCTAGGAGCCAAGAAGAAAATTAGGCAATTATTTGATTTTCTTTACATTCTAATGTCTTACTTATCTCCTGACTATTGCAAAGGATCCTTCATTATCACCCCTTTCCATTACATTAGCAGGATCTATCTTTCAGTTTTTTATAGGTTCTTTCCCTTTCACACCCCTAAATCAGCTTAACCTTGCAGGTCATTCAGGATTAACTTCTTTGCTCCCTTAGTCATCCACCACAGACCTTTGCGGCTCTTCTGAAGTGTGCCCATTTTCCTTGCCCGCCTCATTTCATTTCCTCGCTCATCACCTCCTCTGAGGCATTCTCAAGAGGAGCAGCATGCATGATCCCCACCATTCAAGCCACACTCTTATTTCTAACTGGCTTCCAAGGGTTAGTTAGTCTCCAAACACCACGTCAGATAGCCCTGAAGAAAGGAGGAGGCCTGCCTGGAGTCGTAGCATCCATTCCCAGAGAACCCCATCCTATTTTCCAATTCCAAATTAGCGGAAGGCTAACTCGTTTTCTATACGTGCACGTTAAAGGCTTCTGGGTAACCCGGCCATGAGTGATGCATATCGCCTTTTTTTTCCATTAGGGGCTTTGATGGAGAAGGTAGATAGTTGACAAAGAAGATATGAGTCATAAAAGCAAGTTCTTATTCTTCCCGACCACAGAGCCCTTCTGTAATAGATCTGAAAAAGCTGATGCAGAGAGTTGGAGCAAATCCTTTTCACTTACCACATTAGCAATTTAATTATATAGTGAGTCTAAACAGAACAAAATATTTGTGGAAGAGAGTCGGTCAAAGGTTCTGGTTTGAGACATTTAAATCATCCCATGAAGACAGCTTCAAAATCATGTTCTCTGGCTTAAAAGTCACCCTCTCCCTGGCTTCAGTAGCTCCACAGTTAGATCTCCCTGCCTAGAAAACCATATTCTCTTCTGAATAGACCGATGGGAGGTTAAAAATACAACTGAAGGAGCAGTGAGAGCACAGTGGACAGAGCAAATTCCAAAGACCTGAAATCAAATCTAGTCTCAGACACTTCCTAGTTTGTTTCACCCTGGGCAAGTCACTTAACCCCAATTGCCTAGCCCTTGCCACCCTTCTGTCTTGGAATCGATCAATTCTAAGAAAGAAGGTAAGGTTTAAAAATATATATATATACATATATATATATATATACATATATATATATACATATATATACATATACATATATAT
>NC_058135.1:120692404-120705865 GCF_016433145.1 Gracilinanus agilis
TATATATATATATATATATATATATATATATATATATATATACACACACAACAAAGCAGGTAAGTGGTTTCTATCCTGTCATGCTCAGGCTCCCCATTACTGCTGGTCAACATAACTGTTTAAGGCAAATTAGAAAAAAATAATGGGACTTTGGCTGTCTCTGGGAATTTCAGAACTAGTGACTTTGTCAGGATCCCCAAGGGGTCATAGATCAGAGGACTTAGAATTAGAAGACGCTCTATTGTTAGAAAGCATCTAGTGCTAACGCCTCAATTTCCTCCGTTGATGTGAGGAAACTGAGGTCTGGAAGGTGTAAGTGACTTCCCCAGAGGCCAGTGAGGTGGCCTGAATCCAGGCGGCCAAATTTCCTCTTTTTCCCTAAGTCTTCTAGTGGCTTGTGGATAGGCAGACGCCAGAGCTTGTGACCAATTTGCTTCAGGATCTCAAAATTGGCGAATGCCGGTGCCTTCTCCGTGCTGTGACTCAGATAAGTCCCTCATCATCTCCTCGCCTGCCTTCTCAGCAGCAGTTGGGATTAAATCAGCACTTAAAAGTCACATTCTTAACTGGTCTCTAGAGAAGCAGCTCGCTTCACGGGGACAGGCCCGGCTGGCCCAGGGGACTCCATCTGTTTTTCTTGCCCAAACAGAGCAAGAAGCTAGACTTTTGGGCTCTCCCGTCTTCTTAATACTGTGAGCTTGTTATGAATTGGTTTTTCTACCCTGGAGAGCTCTGCTTGAAAACCCGGGGATGGGGAAATGGGAGGGAGGAGGAGAGGAGAGGATTCAACACTCCAAACCATATTTACATCTAGAATCGTGTTTCGGTCACAATTATTTTCCATTTCTCCTTTCTAGGGGTGGTTGAAGGCATCTAGCATGGAGAGGCTAATGAGGCCACTAAGAACAGAAGGAAGACGCATTCATACATCACCTGTTAGTCCCTCCTAATGAACCCCATTACTCAGAAAGCAGAAATTTGCTCCTGGAGTGAGGCAGCCGCAGGTATTTGGCTCAGCATAGCTCCTAGGAACCTCTTTGCAGCTGCTCTCCTAGGTCCTGGGGTGGAAGGGGGGAACATACACCGCTGCTCTCTACACAGTGCAGTGACACATTAGAAAAACTAGCCAGTGGCTGTCTACAATCACCCGTGTTCTTACAGGTAGCATTCAGTCCACCCAAAAGCTAAATGCCCTCCCTCTTCCCCAAATGCAGTGAAACTGTCCCAAGCCCAGCGGTTTCTTTTTCAGGAGTGCTTTAAAAATAACTCTAATTGTCCTTTGGACATGTGTAAACGATGCGGGGTTTTCTTCAGTGGGTCAAGGGAGAAATAAATCAGTCTCCTCAAAAACAAGGTTGCCACTTGCATAGAAATATTTTATTATGTGCAAATCTCACCAGATAAGGCTCATGGCGTCTGCATTTAGGGAGCAAGGGGGCTGATGAAGCAATCTTACTCACAAACACACTGGGAAAATTCCCTGCATTCCCCCTCCTTAACCAGGCTCAAGCTTGCCTCTGACCGTCCCAGTGGCCAGCGGCGAGCTGGACGCTTCCCACACCCGAAGGCAAGATATGTTGAATAGCACGCTTGTTTTGCAGTAAGCCCTGGGTTTACAAGACAGGGAGATGCTTAATGTCAGTTGATCCACGGAAGGCCCACGGGTCTTCTTTCCATTCTTTTCTTTCCATTTCTTTCCATTCCTCCTTCTCAAGAACCTGGTGTCTTGGACGGAAGGCCACAGGAGCAGTCTTCTAAGTCTCAGGCATGTCCCATTCGGAATTGTTTCCTCTCATCTAGGCCCCGGACAAGTCAAGGTGTGCCTGGGGATGAAAGATTCCAGGGAGTGGGGCATGCCAGGGACTCCCAGGACAGCCCCGAATAAATGTCTGTCCAAGCGGAGACCAGGTGCATTCTCGGCTGAAAGGCCAATGGAGGGGAGAGAAAGGGATGACAAACCAAAAATTGGGGGAGAAGTTGAGCAATGAGAAGACTTCTCGTGGACTATCGCCTTATGAGACTCGGGTTCTAGACAGCATAAGATCATAAGGCCCAGTAACGAGAGAATATAGAAAGAGATCATTCCCCTCCCAGATCAAGTATTGTCAGGAAATATCAAAGTAGAAATTTTTATAAGCAGCTTTGTATTTAAAACCGGTCAAAACACTAAAACCTTTTTAACTGCACAAACTTGTTTTTGTTTTTTTGCTTGTTTGTTTTTTAAGAAGGGCTAACAATAAGATTCCTCAAAATCACCCAGGATCTTATAGCACAGAATTGAATGTTCCTGGGCCAAGGCCGCTAGTTCTTTCAGAAACTCTGGGAAGAGAGCAGCAGCCAGCATGGTGTTCCTCACAGGCAGAGGGATGCTGGGAAGGGTCCCAGGCATCTTCCCTCTATTTGGTAGGAAAGGCTGAAGCATCCTTGCAGGACTGTCCAAAATGTTCCTTCCAGTTGTTGTTTTGTAGGAGTCCTGAGTGTGATCTGAAGTCAAAAAAGCAAGAACAATTATTGTCACTGATGTCAGAGGGCCTCAAACCCTACTCAGTTTTTTGGTCTCCTTACTCAAATTGAAGTCTTGACATTGGGTGGGGATCTAGCACCATAATTATAGAGTAAGAAGAGATTTTTATAGCAACGGTTCTCAACCTTGAAGTCCTTAACCTACAGACCCAAAGGCTCTTCAAACTTGGATGGGAAAAAATTAAATCTGTATTTCAGGATAGTGATTGCCGTTGTATTTTGGTATCATTTTCTATGCATTTTACTTTATGCATTGAAAACCATTATTCTGAGAATGGAATCATAGCTTTCGGCAGATTGCCAAAGGGGTCTAAAGCACAAAAATAGTCAAGTGCCTCTGCCTTAACGTGGTATATGCCAACATCTTGCTCCACATACCAAGATAAACTCCAAATGGATACACAGTTTCAACACAAAATGTGGCAAAATAAACAAAGTGCAGAGCAAAGAAGAAAATTCCTGTCAGATCTCTAAATAGAGGAGGAGTTCCTGACCCAACTATAATTAGAATCTGTTATCCTAAAAACTATGATTCCCAGCACCCCACTCACTCTCCTTACATAACAAAACAGAGAGAAATGATCACAGAAGGTAAAATGGACCGTGGTTTTGACTAAATGAAATTAAAAAAGGTTTTGCACAAACAAAACCGATGCAGCTAAAATTAGAAGAGAAGCAGGTACAAGGAAAATATTTGCAATGAATTATTTTTAAGATATATAGGAAACTGATTCCATTTGTAAAAGAAAGAGCCATTTCTCAGTTAATAAATGGCCAAAGGATAAGAACAGGCAGTACTCAGAGTAAGAAATCCAAACTATCAATAACCACATAAATATATTCTAAATCACCAATAACAAAGGGAGGTGATCACTACACCAACTCTTCAGTCCCACCTTGCACCCATGAGATTGGTAATGCTGACAAAAGAGAAGAATGACAGGTGTTGAAGGGGCTGTGGGGAAACAGGTACATTAATGTTAGTGGAACTGTGAGCTGGTCAAGCAATTTAGAACTCTGTCCCCAATGCATGTATGCTCATTGATCCAATGATACCCCTATGAGTTAAATGCCTCAGAGACATTAAAAAAAGAAGAAGAAATAGCTCCATTGGTACAAAAAAAATGTACTTGTCATATAGCAGCTGTTTTTATAGTGGCAAAGAATTGGAAATAGACCCTAAACTTCAGTCCTAATGGCTTTCTTTGTGCCTCTCCCTCCTGTTATTTTTTAAATTGATGAAGGCTGATATTATGAGGAAAACTAATATTTTATTTAGGCCCATGTTGATAGAATAAATTCAGACCATGTGCCTGGCTAAGATCTCTTCAAACTGCTCCCCCAGTCCATACCTTCCATTTCCTTTGGCTGCTTCCTAGGAAGAGAGCCTCAAGCTTTGTTGGCCAATACTTAAAGCCAGGCTTTGCATTCAAGATGTCGTCGTGTCCAAAACAGGAAACCCAGTGCATCATGGAAAATGTAGTCTCAAAGTCCCCCACATGTCCACAGGAAGTTTGTCATATATCTACATACCTTGAGGCTTAATACTTCTAATGGAACCCCAGTAATTTTAAATAACACACTCCCTAAACCTATTTTGATCCATATCACAATCTGTCATTCTCTTTCTCCTTTACTGGCCCTCCACCTATTTTGGGTATACTCCATAGGGCTTTTTACTGGATTTTTCTCCTTTTCCTCCTTTCTTTACATACACTTTCAATCTCATTAGCTCCTTAGGGTTCAATTTTCATCATTATCTCTTTGCTAGAGGCAGCTAGGTGGCATAGTAAATGTAGCACTGGGCTTAGAGTCTAAAAGACCTGTGTTCAAATTCTGTCCTGGGGGACTTAACCATTATTTTTCTGTTTCCTCAACTGTGAAGCTCAGATGATGATAGCACCTACCTCCTAGAGTTGCTGTATTACCTACTATAAACAAAGCACTATTCTAAAACTAGAGAGGCAATACCAAAAAAAAAAATACACACACACACACACACACACACACAAATCTGATTTCAGATACATTTTAGCTGTGTGATCCTGGGCAAGGCACTTAAACCCTGATTGCCTAACCCTTGCCATTCTTTAGTCTTAGAATTGATAGCAAGACAGAAAGCCAGGATATAAAGGAAAAAAAGATAATACATAGTGCCTACCCTCAAGGAACTAACCTTTTCCCATCCCCAAGCCTCCCAGGTCTACGCAGAGCCCCTTTCTTTTTGTTCTTTATGATCCCCTGGATTTAATTATGACTCCTAACATAGATATCTTGTAAGGCTTTATATCCAGTCCTAATCTCTCTCCTGCACTCTAGTTCTAAATCTCTAACTGCAACACCTAGAAATCCTGCTGTCATCTCAAACTCAACATTCCCCAAACTGAACTCTCCTCTTTCCCTCCAAACTTCCTGGCCTTTGTTGTTGGAACCATCTTCTTCCCAGTCACCCAGGTTTAAAACCTCCAAGTCATACTGCCCACATCTGAGATTTCACACTGGGTTATTCCCCTGAGCTTAGAACACACCTTCTTTTCTCCTTTTTGGCTTTTGGAATTCTCATATTCTTTCAAGGATCAGTTCAGGGGCCACCTCCACTGGGGGCAGCACATAAAAACGGATTATTTTCCTGACTCCATGTATTTCCAGTGGCTTTTCTCCATGTCTGGAATGTTCTCCTTTGGCTCCCTGGCTTCTGTCTTCCTCCATATTTCCTTTAAGTTCCAGCTAAAATCCAACTTTCTAGGAAGTCCTTCCTAATCTCTCTTAATTCTAATATCTTCCTTCTGTCAATTCTTCCCTATTTCTTTTTTTTAAAACCCTTACCTTCTAGCTGAGAATCTTTTAAGACAGAAGAACAGTAATGTCTAGGCAATTGGGGTTAAGTGACTTGTCCAAGGGTCATATAGTAAAAAAAAAATTAAATTAAATAAGAAAGTCAATAAAAAAAAGAAAAATATCTGAGGCCAGATTTGAACCCAGGTCCTCCCAATTCCAGGCCTAGTGCTCTATTCACTGAGTTACTTAGCTGCCCCCCAATTGTTCTTTCTATAGCTTATTTGTACACTCGTGTTTTAGGAAATCAAAATTTTAGGAAAACATTTAGGAAATCAAATTCCAAATAAAATTAGGGAATTTAGGGATTTAATTTTTATTTAATTAAAATTTTATTATATATGTATAATAAAATTTAATTTAAATTTAGGAAATTAAGAGGTCTTTTAATTATAATAAAAGGTAGCATATGTATGACACAATGTACTAGGCACTGAGCTAAGCACTTTACAAATATCTGATCCTCACAATAACTTTAATTGGTGGGAGGTCCTATACCCATTTTACAATTGATGAAACTGAAGCAAAAATAGGATAAGTGACTTGCCCAGGATCTCTCAGGCAGTAAATGTCTAAGACAGGATTTGTGCTCAGGTCTTCCTGACATCAGGACCATTGCCCTATTTATTGTACCAGCTAGCTGCCATTTTTTTAGTGGAAAAATGAACTGCAATGGGAGACCCAAGACAGGAATCCAAATGAGGAGGCCATTGTGATACTGTAAACAACAACAATTCCAATCATTAGAGGGCAAAAGGAAATCGGAATGGAGGTCCGGGGGAAGAGTCACTCAGAAGAGTAGTTTAGACTTGTACCCTTTGTTCCCAGGGGCAGAATTGGGGAAGGACCAGAACCTAAGTGGCAAATGTGGACTAATCCTTGGTCTAATCCATAGGAGGAATGGGCCATGGAGAGTGAGGCGAGATCCCATGTTCCTTCTCATCATGGGCTTTTAAGCAAAAGCTCCATGACCACTCTTAGGCATACTATGGAGGGATTCTTGTTCAGACACAGATTGGAGTCACTGGCCCGACCCACAGAAGGGACTCAGATCTCTCCACCTTGATGGTGCTGCCCTTCCCTGGCTAGGACAAGAGGGTGAGGAGGGAAGGTGGCACTAGCAAGCAACAGCAGGCAGTGAGATCTGTTTCCCAGGACCCTCCTTTCCCTGAAGCAGGGGTGGAAGAGAACTAAATGTTCAGTCCAATCCTAGGCTCCCTAAAGGAGGCTATTCTTGGCTTTCCACTAGTAGGGAACTGGGTGTGTGTTTTTTTCTGGAGGCAGAAGGAAAGAATGTAGAAGGTGTGTGAACCTCGTAAAAGTAGGATTATGTCAGGTGCATGTGCACGGAAGTGTCATAAAGCAAAGAATCCCATTAAATAGCTGACATTGTACATAATAAACAATAAAATTATTATTAAAAAATTAAAATATATAATAAAATAAATATAAAATTTTAACTTTAAAATTGCTCTATATGTTATGGAAAGAATGCGGGCTTAGGAGTCAGAAAAACAGGGTTTGAGAGTAGCTCTGACTCTTGTCCTAACTAGCAACATGACCCTGACAGACAAGACCCTTATCTGCACCTCTCCTCCATTTCACAACTGTAAAAAGGATATAGGCCAGATTTGTGACAAGAATTTTTATTGTTTTTATTCTCCAATGTTGGAAGGAAGAAGGAGAGAAAATAAATGCTTATCATTTTTTAAACCCTTACCATCTGTCTTAGTGTCAGTTTTAAGACAGAAAAAGGGCAAGAGCAAAGCAATAGGGGTTAAATGACTTGTCCAGGGTCACACAACTATGACGTGGCTGAGGCCATTTTTGAACCCAGGACCTCCTATCTCTAGACCCATCTCTCAATCCGCTGAGCCACCCAGCTGCAGCCAAAGCTTTAGATTTTTACAGCTCTGGGAGCCAGATACATTTTTTATATTTATGCTCTATAGCTAGCTGTCCAAAGTGGGGACTTGAATCCTGGTCTTCCTGATAACCAAGGCGGCGCCCTACCCTCATTGCTACCCTTGTGCATGTGGAAAACCAAACAGTTTCTAACTTCCCCACAAGCACAGCCTGCTCCTCTGGGAAAGATCTGAGGGTCTTCATGGACACGGCTGGGCTGTGGAAGGGAACACTGGGGATAAATCAGAAGTTCCTGATGAAGAGTCTGGGATTGGGGTTTTGGCAGGGGTGTATCAGAGGAAGAGCAGGACCTCCAGCTCTTCATCTCCCATTATCCCCATGAGGAAGACTCCTTGGGCCACGCTCACCTAAACGAGGCTCAGGAATCTTGCTAGCTTTCTGCTGGGAAGCCCTCCCTTCTCGTTCTTAGCCACTGGGAAACATTTCAGGAAGAGCAACTCTTGGCATGCTGACATTTATTCCTGCCTGTCAGGCTTTTCCTGAGTGTTTGTGGCACCCTGGATGAGGGGTGTAACTCAGAAACCGGCAGCCAGAGCTGGTCCATCTCATAGCCCGAGCGTCACTCGCACCCCCTTCATTGGCAGCCCTGGTTTAAAAAATTTTTAAAGAGTCTTCTCCCTGTATATCTTGGACATTAGACTTTTAGCAGAGATTTAAAAAAATCATAGAGCAACAGCTAGGGAAGAGATGATTTAGAGACCATCTATTCAAAACCTTTCATTTGATAGCTGAGGAAACAAAGGCAGACAGAGTTAAGAGACTTGCCCAGGGTCACAGAGCTAGGAAGTGTCTGAGGCCAGGAATGGATTTGAGCTCATCTATTTCAAACTCTTTATGCTACAAATTAAGAAACTGAGGCCTGGAGAAGTTAAAGTGACTTTTCTAAAGTCCCAAAGGCAATAGCAGGGCTAGGATTTGAACCCAGGTCCTCTGGGTCAAAATCTAGCTCTCTCCACTATATCATATTTCTTCTCAAACATTTTTCCCCAACTGTTAATCTCTCTTTATATCCCAGCTGCACAGATTTTGTTTTTGAAAACCCTTTTTAAAATTATGTAGTCAACAATACTCATTTTCTTTTCTTTCTAGTTATGATTATAAGACTTCTTCGATTTCTTGTTTGGTTAAGAATGTTCCTCTTGGCCACACTTGTGAAAGGTATCTCTTTCCATTCTCCTCTCATTTTTAAAAGAGCAGACTATCTTTATTTTGTGTTTAACCTTGATCATCTGTCTTAGAATTAATACTAAGTACTGATTTCAAGGCAGAAGAGCAATAAGGGAGTTAAGTGACTGTAAGAGCTAGAAAGTGTGTGAGGTCAAATTTGAACCCAGAACCTCCCAACTCCAGGCCTGGCACTCTATGTATTGGGCTACCTATGGGCTCCAAGAGCATATTATCTTTAAACTCTATTGGTCTCTAAGATTTCTTCCCTTAGCAGGTCATCATTCCCCTGCCCAAATACTTCCAAAACTATTTCATGAAAACCCTTTGTCTTTACTTAATATGGGAGCACGTGCCTTCCTCTTATGTTATTTTCACCATTACCTTGAAAGGAAAGTGTAGAGTGCTGTGCAAAGACCATTCCATTTATAGGAGTTGGTTTTGCTCAGTCTTTTCAGTGGTGTCCAAATCTACCTGACCCCATTTGGGGTTTTCTTGGCAAAGATGCTAGAGCAGTGTGCCATTTAGTTCTCCGGTTCATTTTACAGTTGAGGAAACTGAGGCAAACCGGGTTAAGTAGCTTGCTGGAATCACACCGCTACCAAGTGTGTGAGGCCATATTTGAGAGCTAGGTTCAAATCCAAGATATGCCATTAGAAATATACATCAGCTTGGGCAAGTACCTTTGCTTGTCTAGGTTTCCTCAGCTGTAAAACGGAGAAGTTGAACTAGATTGTCTCCAAGGACCCTCCCATCTCTATATCTGTGACCCTATGAGCTCTAAAATATTTTAATTTAATTTAATTAATTTATTTTATTTAATTTACTAATTTAATATAATATAATAATGGTATTGGAGCAGAAATTGTCCAAGATCAGTCTTTCTTTCAGCTTCAGGATCAGTGAGATCCTGTGATACCTCTCATGTGCCACTGCCATCTTGTTTCTTTGTCTTCCCAGCCAAGGAAACTGCGATCAGGTTAAGTGACCTAACCAAGATTATACAATGAGTTATCTACAGAGTTTATGACTAGAACTCAGAACTGGACATTATTTAGCATCCTGATGAGCATTTAGCCAACAAGAGTTACTGGCCACAGAACGGTAAGGTTGTAACTTTGGAAGTCCCTAGTCTAATTCTGTCATTTAACAGCTGAGAAGACTGAGGTCCAGAGAGGAGTCAAAGACTAACAAAGGGAGGAGAGCATGGAGAAGGGGCGCAGCTGCTGGGAAATGAGCTCTCCCCCTCCTTGCAGTGAGGACCCTGGATGAGAACAAGCCTTGGGACTGAGTGGAATACCACTGCCCCACTGGATGGTCATGCTTCCTATTCATGGATTCTGCTTGGGATGGATGGGCTCCATTCCACAGTATGGTTGTGTCACAGGAGAAATGGAGCTCCCTGAGGGGGCCTGGGGGAAGGACTCTTCAAGGCTCAGCTCACAGGGTGCCTCCCTTCTATGGGAAGCTTTTCCTGATGGACTTTGTTCATCATTGTTCAACATTGCAGGATCATAGATTTAGAGGTAGAAAGAACCTCTGAGAACAACTCCTGCAACCACCTGTCTTTACAGATGAGGAAACTGAGGACCAGAAGGCTGCGTCATCCTTAGGGGGATAATGGTTTCGAACCCAGATCCTTTGATTTCACATTCAGAGTTCTTTAATGCTTGTTGCTTCCTCCTAAAGATATTTCACATCTCTTCCTCCGTCTACATGTCACATTCCCTCAGGAGAAAGCAAGCTCCCTGAAGGCAGGATTTGCATTTCACTTTGTCATCTATTCTCAGGGATTAGCACAGTGACTTGAACATAGATGGAACTTAAATGCTTAATGCATTGGATTGGATGTTAGAGATAGAAGACTTGGGTTTGATCTCAAGCACTGACCTATATTACAAGCATGTCACTTGGGCAAGTGACTTCATCTCCCTGGGCCTCTGCAGAAGGGAAAGGGACTGGGGGCAGCGAGGTAGATCAATGGATTGAGAGCCAGGCCTAGAGGTGACAGGTTCTGGGTTTGAATCTAGCTGTGTGACCCTGAGTACTTAGCCCCCATTGCCTATCCCTTACTGCCCTTCTGCCTTAGAAGCAACACACAGTATTGATTCTAAGATGGAGAGTAAGGGGGTTATTTTTTTAAGTTTAAAAAAAAAGAAGGGAAAGAGACAGAGCTAAGGTGCCCTTCACTATGCCCCAGAGAAAGCAAGCAATAAAAGGCATTGCTTGTACCTATGATATAGAGCTGCAGCCATGAGGGAGAGATCAACACCTGCCTCTCTAACTGGTGGGAATGGCGCATTTATTCATGGTGTGGGATTAGAGCTCAGGAATGTCTTCAATCCTGGTTTGGGTCCAAATGAGCTCTTTGTGTCACCCTGGATAAGCAGTTTCATTCTTCTGGCCTCCTCTCAGAGTGGCCCCATTTATGCGTTGAGTGTATCTTTGAAGAGGCCAGGATGGGGCTATTCTATCTAGGAACCTGGTTTCCTCCCTAAGTGGCCCAAATCCCTTCTGTTTTCCTGTTCTGAAACAGTCTCAGCTACCTTTCCAGCACTTCAGTAGCTTTTCTCAGTCCTGTTTTGGAAAAAGTGATGTGCTCCATCAATAATAGGAGAGAGAGGAGAGAGACAGAGAGAGAGGGGACAAAGACAGAGAGAAAGAGACAGAGACATTAAGAGAGAGAGACTCAGAGAGAGAAAGAGTGAGTCAGAGAGAGAGGAGAGAGATAGAAAGACAGAAAGAGACAGACAGCAAGAAAGAATCAGAGAGAGAGAGAGAGTCAGAGTCACACAGAGAAAGTGAGAAAGAGTCAGAGAGAGAGAGAAGGAAAGAAATAAAGAGAGAGAAAGAATCAGAGACAGAGAAAGAAACAGAGGCAGACAGAGAGAAACAGAGATGGAGAGAAAGAGAGAGTCAGAGAGAGAAGGGAACAGAGACAGAGACAGCAAGAGTGAGAGTCGGAGAGAGAGTCAGTCACACAGAAAGAGTGAGAGACAGACAGAGAGACAAAGAGAAAGTCAGAGAGAGAATATTTTCAAGTTAAAAAGCATAGCAATGAAATATGGAAGGACCACATAGTAGTGTAGCTGGGGTTCCTCTGATCAAAAAAAAACATTGAAAAATGAGACTTTTTTTTTAAGCAGCCAAGATAATTAAGAACTTGAAAGTATTGACTTCTATGGAGTGATGGGGAGAAAATAATAGCCATTGTTTATCTAGTTGGGGCCAGAAGAGGGTCTAAATAATGACAACAAATGATTGAGGGCTGGAAGTACTCAAGAAGGAATGGGTTGGGTAAAAGACATTGAGAGCATCTAATATAGATGTTTAAAAAAATGCCTTCATTGGGAAATGCAGCATTTTTGGTGTTAGATCCTCTCTTCATATCCCTATTGGAGCAGAATCTCACAGATCAAGTTTTGGGATTGTCTGATTTTGTGCTATAGAGGATATAAAAAATCAGATTTATTGACCAACAAACAGGACTTTTAAGGCAATTCACTTCATTCTATCTGCCTCAGTTTTCTCATCTGCAAAATAAACTGAAGAAGAAAACCACTCCCGTATCCTTGCCAAGAAAACCCCCAAAGAAAGAGTCAGACATGGCTGAACAACAGCGACTTGCCTAGAGTCACCCCATTAGACTACGGCCAGATTTGAACCCAGGAAGAGGAGGCTTTCTGACTCCAGGCTTGGTGCTCTGGCCACTCCATCACCTCACTGTGCCAATAAATAACACCAAAAGCTACAAATCAAATTTGCTTCGTCCTCGCCTCCCAGCCTCAATGGAGGAAGAAACGGTCTTCTCTAGACTTTGAATCCTCCCCAGCGCCAAACCCAGGGCTCTCTGCACAGCAAGCGCTTAATAAATGTCTGCTGCCCTGGACCGGTCTCATCGCTTCCTTTATGGCTGTTTTTTTAAAAAATGGCCCTGGCAAGTT
This sequence comes from Gracilinanus agilis, assembly GCF_016433145.1. Classification (NCBI taxonomy): domain Eukaryota; kingdom Metazoa; phylum Chordata; class Mammalia; order Didelphimorphia; family Didelphidae; genus Gracilinanus; species Gracilinanus agilis. The sequence continues at coordinate 120,704,797 of NC_058135.1, forward strand.
TAAGGACAAGCATAAATAACGCTCTGTGAGTCCAGCCTCGGGTCTTTAACCTCCTGGCACCTTACAGCATATTTATTTTTGGCCGGCACGCCACCCCCCTCTCCCAAACACAATAAAGAGAGCTCCTGCTCGCCTCTGTGTCAGGCTGGCCAACCACGAATGGACCAGCTCTAGCACACGCACACACACACACACACACACAGTCCTTCCTTTGCGGCCCACACACTCAACTTTATTTACCGTCAGCCTGATGGCAAGCCATACATCAGCTTCCTTTGTGCGCCACTTTCAGTTAACAAAATAAATGCCCCGGCGAGGCCGCCTCAGGGTGGGCCCGCTGTCACGGCAGGGCTGCGCCAGGCCCATAAACACCGCACAGCTCCTCCTTCGGCTGCCAGGCTCCTCCTGCAGGTGCCAGGCCCCCGGGGCTCTGCTCTGCTCCCAGCCTGCCTGACTGAGGTCCCTAAGGCCAGGGCCGGGGAGAACTGGGAGCAGAGAAGTGGGGGGCAAAGGCAGCACCCCCCCATGTCCTTGGGGAAACAACGACGGCTTACCTTTGGTTATTTCCTCGCTGGTCATCGCAGACATGTCCACGCGGAAAAGCAAGTACTGCTGGGCCTGTATGAGAAGGCCTGGGAAATCTCTCTCTAGGGAGGCAAACTGCTCGATTTTGTTTTTCACAGATGCGAGAACCTGCCCCAAATAATGAGGGGAAGAGTAGAAAATGGAATCTCCTTCCCAAAGCCGTTCCTCCATTCCCTCACGCACTCCCAGGCCCAGCTTGATAACGCTCTGACGAACAGGTACGCTGGGGTCGAGCTGCCCAGCCCCTCCGTATAGGGTAGAAGCAACTCCAGCCCAGAGAGCCATTCTGGGACGTGTCCGAGGGCACCCAACAGCCTACGTCTGCTGGTCGTGGGGAACACACCTGATCTGTGCTCCTCAAGGACTTTGGCATCTTCTTATGCTGTTTCTCTCTCTCTCTCTCTCTCTCTCTCTCTCTCTCTCTCTCTCTCTCTCTCTCTCTCTCTCTCTCTCTCTCTCTCTCTCTCCTCTCCTCTCCTCTCCT
>NC_058135.1:120706204-120727693 GCF_016433145.1 Gracilinanus agilis
ATGTGTATAAGAGACAGCCTTCCTTCCTTCCTTCCTTCCTTCCTTCCTTCCTTCCTTCCTTCCTTTCTCACCCTTACATTCTGTCTTACAATCAGTACTGTGTATTGGTTCCAAGGCAGGCTAGGCAATGGGAGGTAAGTGACTTGCCCAGGGTCACACAACTAAGAAATATCTGAGATCACATTTGAACCCAGGACTTCTCATCCCCAGACCTGGTTGTCAATCCACCAAATCACCTCACAGCCCCCTAATCTGGGTTTTCTTAATAGAACAACCCCCAGAACATGAAAGCAAATGGAGCTTACAGTTTATACAGGAGGATACTCTCTGAGACTGGTCTAATCAGTGCAGGAAAGCAAACAAATGAGAACAGAGAGGCAGGGAAATAAAAATGGATGCATGAGGATGGGAAGGATAGCTCCCAAATTAGCTGCCAGAGCAGGCAGTGGGTACAAATGGGCAATGGGCAAACCTACCTGATACAAGGATCGAACACTAGGCTGAAAGACCATATTGGTGTTAAGCAAGAAGGAACGGAGGAGGGGCTGGGGGTAGCTGGCCAGCTGAGTAATGATCCCGATAAGCAGCAGATTAACATGCAAGGAGTTCTCCAGCATGTTCTCCAACTTCGACAGCACCACGCTGATAAATGGTCCTGCGGGAAAAACAAAACACTTGGATATTAGTTAGCTCCATGTGCATTTCTCCCCTCCCTGCCTTGCAACTAGGGTAGCCGCTGGGGAAAGAATTCTGAGATCCTTCTCAAGTCTAATGGCTGGCATCCTCACCCAATCTCACCCCACAATATGGAAGCTGTAAGACCAACTGCAGCAGCTTCCACAAGGCAAGCTATAAATCATGGTGGTCATATAAATAATCAGGCTGGACAGATAATTCCAAAATAAAATGGCAGCACAATGTACTCTTTTTTTAGATATCTGCTGAAATGATTCCCCCAAATCACAGATCTAACCACGTCACTCACCAAGCTCCCTCTTGCCTCTAGATAAAACATGTTTGCCATTTATAGACCCTCCCAAGTGACTCTAGCCTCTTTCCTCATCTGTCTCTACTCTACAACATTCCTCATTATGCACCCTAAGCTCCAGAAAGACTGGCCTGGCCTACACTTCACTCAACTCAACACATTCAAGGCAGAATTCATTAACTTTCCTTTTTCCAAACACTATTATTACCAGAAAAGGGGCCACTATTGCTCCAGGCTCCAAGGCTCATACCACAGTGTTCTTTCTCCTCAACTCCTCTTCTTTCAGTTGCCTGATCTTGCCCAATCCACATCCCCCAAAATGGAAGCTATAAGATTAGCCATTGCAGTTCAGCTCCCTGCTCCTTCTCACATCCTCATCTCCCTTCTCTCTACTCTTGCATGCACAATCTTGGGTCAGGCCCTCCCGCCCTTCCCCTGGATAACTGCCACAGCCCATTGCTTGGTCCCCCTGTCTCAAATCTCTTCCCACTCCAGGCCATTCTCCACAAAGCTGCCAGTCATTCTCCTTAAAACTCAGATTTGTCCATGTCATTCCCATGCTCAGGAATTCTAGAGGCAGAAATGCTTTTGCCCCCAAGATAAAAAATAAACTACTCTGGCTCCTAAAGGACTTCACACTCTGGAGCCAATGTACATTTCTAGCTTCATTATTCATCCATTCATTTCCTTGCTTCATTCCCTGATCCACATGGCACTCTAGTTGGCACCTCCATGGCTTCAAATGGGACATGGCCAATCAGGGAATACCTTCCTTCCTCTCTGAGCTTTCACTGTAGCACAGGTCTATACAAGGTCTTTCCTGACCCCCCAAAATTACTTTGTATTTTCATATTCACATACAAGGTGTATCCCCCTAAGTAGAAGGCACATTTCTTGAAGGCAGGAACAATTTCCCTTTTCTCCTTATTTCCAGGGCTCCACATCTTGTCTTATTTTTGGTTTTGAGTCATTCAGGTCTGAGCTTTCACCACCATGGACAGTTCCAAGTGAGAAAACTCCATTCACCAATGTAGACCAGCAAACTCCACCATAACTATAAACTATAACAATTCAGAGTTTCTTGAGGCAATGAGAGAGATTAGGATGCTTGTGAATGGTCACAGTCATGTGTATTTGTGTGTGTGTGTGTGTGTGTGTGTGTGTGTGTGTGTGTGTGTGTGTAGACATCTAAGGCATGGCTTGAACAGAGAACTTCTTGACTTTAAGGTCAACCACTGTCAAGCTGCCTTACCCCTCAGGCAGTGCTTATTAAATAAAATTTGGGGCAGCCGGGTGGCTCAGTGGATAGAGAGCCAGGCCCAGAGATGGGAGGTCTTGGGTTTAAATTTGACCTCAGAAACTTCCTATTGTGTGACTCTTGGCAAGTTACTTAACCGCCATCACTGATCTTCTGCCTTGGAACCAATACACAGAATTGATTCTAAGAGGGAAGGGAAGGATTTAAAAAATGGAATTGTATTGATCTCAGCCATTCAAAGCTTAGTTCTTCTCCATGATACAGCTAAGTATAGAATATGCAGAAAACAACTTTAGCAAACCAGAGGAGGTTTGAACTGCTTAAAGATTTTGTAATGGGTCTGCAATGCAATATTAATCTTGTACTAAATGGGCCAAAACAGAGAGCAAAGAGGAAGGGCCAGCTCAGGCTGAGGACATGCATCACAGTGAAAGAGAGGAAGGGGACCTGCTGCGGCTCTCATTTCAGCATTAGGACCAGGTTCCTACCCATTGCTGAATTCTAAGGTCAGAAAGAATGGCATCCCACGGTCCTATTGAACACTGACATCAGTGGGGTTATAAAACCAGGACGTTTAAAAAAAAGTAGTTTCTACTCATTTGTATCTGAATAAAACTAGTCCATTTTATGCAGCCTGAGTTCACTCAAGACAGGGAAAATCATAAGAAGAGATTTAACGTCAACAAAATTACTTGTAGAAGTTTTAGATTTTTGCCATCAAAGTGTCACAGTAAATAACAATAATGGGGATTTGTGGGTTTGGTTTTTTCAGCTTAGCTATTGATGACACCCCCTAAACCACAGTGTTATTTGTAATGAAAGCACATAAGATTTGATGAATGGGAGAGTCTTACAAAGAGTGGGCCAACATTAATATGAGTTTAAGAAAATGAAAACAGATTTCATCAGTAGATGCTTCACTCTGCAAGCACTGGGCTGTATAAGCTAATAAAACCCCTCAAATGAAACAGAAGCAGTCTATTAAAAACAAACACCATAAAATTTAAAAGGGAAAAAATCAAAAACAACTGTAGCCTAAAGCCTGTGCTGAGAAAGGCATGAAACTGAGTGATGGAGATGTTTGTTCCGGGGATACCGAGAGTTGCTCCTAGACACACACACACACACACACACACACACACACACACACACACGCACACGCACACGCACACGCACACACGCACACAAAACTCTGGATCTTAGAACCAAAGGGGAGAGAGACATTGAGTGATAATTCATATTTCTGTTGTTCTTAAAAAGTTACAAAATGCTTCCTCAAAACACTCAGGTTGCCATTCCTGCATTCAAGAAGCTTTAGCTCTGTGATAAGATAACAAATTCCTTCCTCTGGCACAGAACGTCCCTCACAATATGGCTCCAGACTATTTTATTATTATACAGGAATCCCTGCAAACTCTAGATTCCAGTCAAACTTGGTTTACCTGGTGTTCTCTATCCACATAATCTATCTCCCGCCTCTGCTTGGCATAGACTGTTCCCCACCAGCATAGAAAGTTCTGTCTCCTGAAATAATATGTGAGTCCCTTTAAAACTCAGTTCAAATGCTAATTCCTACAAGATGTCTTTCCTAATTTTTCTAGTCCTTCATCATTATTTTTAAAAAATTGTCATATAGTTATGGAGTAAAAGGCAGAAGGAGATGCCTTTCCTAATTAAAGTTATCTCCAGGATAAATTGACCAGCTAGGCTGTACAGTGAATACAGTTCCAGGCCCATGTCAGGAAGACTCATCCTCCTGAGTTCAAATCTGGCTTCAGACACTTTCTAGCTGTGTAACCCTGGGCAAATTACTTAACCTTTTGCCTCAGTTTCTTCATCTATCAAACAAGCTAGAGAAGAAAATAACAAACCACTTCAGTATCTTTGCCAAGAAAACCTCAAATTGTGTCATAAGAAGTCAAACATAACTGAAATGACTGAACAAAATAATAGGTATTAATTAGTAAGAATTTTGGTAGATATGCAAGTAGGAGAACACTTAGTAAAGGAACCCCTGAAATTTATTAAAAGTATTCTTTGTCCCCAAAATTAATTTCATTTACTTCCTTTAGAATGATTTGTGGGGAACCAAGGAATTTTTTTTAGTTACCTTGATAACTATTAGAATATGATAATTTCCTTTGTTATCTTACTATTTTATTTTATGTATTTAAAACTATAATCCCGAGTAAGGGCTCCATTGGCTTCACCAGACTGCCAGAGGGAATCTGATCCTAAAAAAAGGTTAAGAATTTCTGCTTCAGATTAATTAATTTCTGCCCACACCCAACAAAAATCTACCTTGCCCTCTAAAGATCCTCTTCCTTCCACACTTTTGCCCTTGTCCCAATCCCTGGTTAAGCAAAGAAGAACCTTACTTACTCATTATACCCAGGAATCTGAACCCAATCCTTTGTGCCTAGAATCTTAGGTTTTGTGTTTTTAGTCATATTTAATGATATTTTATTTAGTACATAATCTTCACTCCCATATAGTACCATCGAGGAACATATCTTATGGCTCCTATATTATTTCTGCATCCAGTCGCAAAGTTTCTGACAAAGATATCCCTGGAACGTACCCTCTTCTTTAACAGAGGTATTCACAGAGGGCTATTTGTAGTTGCTATTTTTCATAAATATGCTGCCCCCATAGAATCTCTGCCACCTGCTTTGGGCAGAATTAACATGGCTATGTAGATGGGGGGAATCGTTAGGAAATAGCAAGACTAAAGGAAACCATTCCTTCTTTTAGTAGATAGTAAGCCATGGAGAGATAAGAGAGACAATGAGCACAACAAGGAAAGATAGTAAAAAAGGAATATTTGTTTTAAAGCCTATAAAGTTATATACTTTCACATACAGAGGAGAATTTCAGACATTTTCAGATAGATAAATCTACTTATATATGTATGTATTTAGATACACACGGTTTCTGCATATGTAGATACACACACAGATATTGACTGTAGTAGGTTTGTGATCAGGAATCAGGAAGGTCTGCATTCAAGGTCCTCCACTCATACACACTAGCTGTGGGACCTAGGAAACTAGCTGATAATTTGCAGAAGAGCTGCTAACTTGCATTAGTCAAGGGAGTTTGCCTATAGGAAGTTCCCTTCAGAGATGAAATCACAGGTCCAAATATCCCCCAGAAGACAGCTCCTGGCTAATTGGACAATGAGGCCAATTATCACCCTGTTTGCCACTCAAGACTCCATCCACCATGGATGACTCCCTGATCCAAGCACTCAGTCTTAGGAGATGGTCCTGGAGAATTGCTGTGGCTGAAAAATCTTCCACCCTGTGGCCAGCTTCTCAAATGGGAAACCTCGCTGAATTTAGCTGAGCTGGGTTTCAGGCAAGAGACATACTTAGTGTGCCTTGCACAGGACTGTTATTTGAAGCCTTTCAGGTGAGCAGGACCTGTCTTGGAATTTGCATTTCACTGGGATAGCCTTCAGGAAATGCTACTAACTCAGGACAAGTGCCTTTTTGAACCCAATCCAGCTACTCTGAAGTCCTTTCCAGACATAAATTCTATGATCCCATATTAAAGTAGCTATTGTCTTTACCTCTACTTAAAGATCAATTGTCCTACTGCTTCATTTCATTTGCCATTGTTAAAGATCAGACTATTTCATTTTACGATTTTATCGTAGAAAAGGAAGTTTGCCTCAGTAAATTTTTATTTGGCTTTATGTTTTTCCTTGCAGAAATTAAAAGGAAAACTTTTGGACCTAAAAAAAGAAAGAAATTCTATTAAATGTTTCTGTAAAATACCTTTGTCCTTGTGTTGAGTCAATGAACCACATTCTTATTCTCTCCTACCTTATTTTCCTGCCCCAACACACATCGTTACTCTCAGAAAAGAGAAGCAGCAAAGTTGCTGGGATCTTCACCTGTAAAGGGAGCCCCTTGAGTCCTCACGTGACGACCAGCAAAGGCAGTCTGATCTTTTGTCCCAAATGGGAAAGGCAAGCTTTCTAATGAAGGAGCCTCAGCTACAAAATGCTCAAAGTTCTCCACTTCCTCCTCCTCCTCTTTCTCCTTTCTTCTCTCTGCCTCACTTATTTCCTCTTCTTCCTTTGTTTCTTCCTCCTCTGGCACAAGAAGTGAGGGAACAGGTGTTGGGAAATTTTCTTCTATCAAACCCTCAGAGCCAGAGTCCAGTTCTTTTATGATTTTCTCATACTGGGTAATGAAATCTTCCCCATCTGGGCCGGCCACCATTGCTCCTGGATTGTGGTCTTCCTCCAGTGGTGCTGTGTGAGCTGAGTCTGAGTGGGATGGTGAGGTTGCCCTGGAAGGGTTCTGGTGGGATTCTTCCTCAGGCTCTTCATGACTCAAGCTTGAGTGGATCCCATTTTGTTCTTCCTCAGGATCTATTTGTGGCTGGGGGTTGTCGAGGGGCCCATTGTTCAGAGGGGACACTGAGGGTCTCAGAGACTCTCCCTCTACCTTGTGGGAGTCCTGGGCATCTTTCTCAGCACAGAGCCTATAAACCATAACATCATCCTGGAAGTCAGATTCCTCTATATAAGAACCTTTGAACAGCATGATGGCATTCTTCTTCATCTCCTGAATGTGCTTAGGGGGATCGATGGGAACTGGAGGAGCCGGGTGCTCCAAATCCTCGCAGGGCTGAGAGGGGCTTACTGCCGACTGGGCAGACATCCCTGTATCGTAGCTGTCATCCCATTCCAACTCGGTCTGGCTCTTCTCCTTCTTGTGTGGGAGCTGAGAACTGGGATGGCTGGGGATCTGCTGTTGCGTCCTCAGCCCTGGGTAGGTCACATTTTTATTGTTCTCCTCCTTCAGGCTGGAGAGAAAAGTATCAGGATCAGGGGATTCTCCATCGTAAAGAGCAGACCAGACTTGGCAGTCCTTCATGCAATGGCTAATGTTGGCATGGGCCTCCCAGAGGTACTGAAGATAGCTAATATCCAAGGCTTTCCCATACTCCACGATGCAGGCTGACGGAGATACTTCCCCAGGAGGAGGCTGCTCTCCAGAGCCTGAAATGAAAGGCAAACACAACTCAAAAAAGAATATGATCTTTTCTTGGAGGAAAAAAAGCTCAACAGGAACACAAAGTCTTTGTTAACAGAAGGATTCAAACCAAGAAGGGGAGATCAAGAGCCTGGATATGGACATTTATAGGATAAGTCATCAGGCGGAAAAATGTTTACACTACAAAAATTAAATGCTCTCTCAGAAAGAAATACGCACAGGGAAATGTCTTATTCTAAAGATTTTTATTAATAGCCAGAATAAAGGCAGACTATAAAGTCAGGAGGCCTGGGTTCAAATTCCGGCTCTAGCACTTGGAATATGATCTCAGTAAAGTCACTTCATCTTCCTAGGAATGTTTCTTTATCTGAAAAATGAAGAAACAGGACCCACCCTACCTACCACGTGAGGATGCTCTTGGGTGCCTGTGGGGGCAGAAGGGAGGAGAAGGACTTTGCAAACCGTAAAGTAAAATTGGAATATGTTATAACTCTTAAATACTGTTTGTTTGGAGGCAGCTAGGTGGTGCCTCTCACTCACTTGATAAGAGTACTGGGCCTGGAATCAGAAAAACTTGGGTTCAAATCTGCCTGAAATACTTGCAGGCTATGTGACTTTGGACATGTCACTTCACTTCTTATTATCTGATAAAAATGACCCACTGAAGATGGGAATGGAAAAAACCACCTAAGTATCCTTGCCAAGAAAACCCCATGGATCGCCATGGTCCATGGAGTCACAAAGAGTTGGACGTGACTGAATGACACAAAAACAACAACAACATCATTGTTTGAGAAGAAGAACTGAGAGGGAGAGTGGAATAGGCAAGAGAAGGTTAGCCTGGATGTCAAGATGAACCAAGTTCAGATCCTGTCCCTCTTAGACACAAGCTGGTGGCCCTGGATAAGTCAAGCTCCTCCTGCTCCCAACAACTCTCTGAGATATTACCTTACAGATGGAGGGAGTCTCTACGTGCAAAGTTCTCCACATGGGTGAAATCATAGGTACAGACTAATAATAATAATAAAAGGAGGAGGAGGAGGAGGAAGTCCCTAGAAACAGAAGATTGTAACAGAACTGAAGGCTGAGATCTGGGAGAACCAAAGTCTCCCCAGAAGCACCAAAGTCACTCTGTGGCCATAAGTTGGGTTTTCAGGGCGTTCATTAACACTCCGATATCACAGGTAGTCAATACGCATTGAAGTGCCTACTACCCTGTGTCAGGCATTGTGCTCAGCAATGATCATAATATGCCAAAGGGCACCCCAATGCCACACTGGCACGAACACAGGAGATTTAGACTGTGTGATCTGAAAGAGAATAACATGAAGAGAATGTGTTCCCTCTCCCACATTTTTCATGTCAAAGCAGAAGGGATTTCTTTCATCTTGACAATTACTCATTTTTCTCAAGAGTGGCACATTAATATAACATTCCCTGTTTCTTCACCAATAAAACTGGAGTCTCCTCTCCTCCCAACTAAAAATCAGTGTATCAATCAGCACATTAACTTTCTTTCTTTTTTTTTTTTAATCCTCACCTTAAGTCTTAGATATTAAGTATTGGTTCCAAAGCAGAAGAGTGGTAAGGGCTAGGCAACTGCACTTAAATGACTTGCCCAGGGTCACACAGTAGAAAGTATCTGAGACCAGATTGGAACCCAGGACCTCCTGTCTCCAGGCCTGGCTCTCTTATCCAATGTGTCATCTGACTGCCCCTACCTGCCAGATTAACTCAAAATTTAGCTCAAACATCCTGCATTTCCAACATGGCTCCAGATACTTCCTAGCTTAGTCACAACCCCCATATTGCCTCATCCTCACCACTCTTCTGCCTTAGAACCAAGACACAGTAGAAATTCTAAGGTGGAAAAACAAGAGTTTATTTTTTCTTTGTATATTCAACGTCTAGAGGCAGCCCAGCATAGTGAGAGAGAATAGAGACAGAGAAACAGCAAAGGAGAGAGACAGCGACAGAGAGGCAGCAAAGGAGAGAGTGAGACAGAGACAGAGACAGTGAGAGAGACAGTGAGAGAGACAGACATAGAGAGAAGAGTGAGTCAGAGAGAAAGAGAGAATCAAAGAGAAAGAGAGTGACAGAGGCAGAGGCTAAGATAGACAGAGACAGAGAAAGACGGGGAAGGGGAAGAGGAAGGGAGAGACAGACAGAGAGAGACAGAGACAGAGACAGAGACGGAGGAGGAAGGGAGAGAAACATCCAGACAGAAAAAAAACAAAGAGAGACAGAGAGGGAAAGAAGGAGGAAGAGATGGAGACAGAGAGAAACAGAGGATGGAGGGAGACAGACAGAGACAGAGAAGGAAAGGGGGAGAGAAGGAGAGGCAGAAATAGACAGAGAAGGAGGGAGGGAAAGAGCCAGACATAGTGTATGGAGACTCCAATTCCAGCCCTGGAGTTGGCAAGACTCCAGTTCAAATCCCACCTCTGACATGGACTAGCTGTGTGATTCCAGACATTACTTAATATCTCATTTTCCCTCTGCATCATTCTAAGCTGATAAATTGCAAAGCAGTCATAAGCTTGCACTGGGGAGAGGGTTTCCTCAGTGGCAATCCCTATACTAATGAAATCATAGTTCTGGTCAAATATGCAATTGGATAGAATCATACACAGATATTCAAGTATTAGAATTAAACTCAGGAGATCCTGGTTTCAAATCTTGCCCTAGACATTTACCAGCTGTATGGCATGAGACCAATCATTTAAGTTCTCTCAGCCTAATTTTTCTCCTCTAAAATGGGACTAATAATAGCATCTTACAGGCTTGTTGAAAGGATGAGATGAGATAACAGATGTGAAGCCCTTTGCAAATCTTAAAGACTGGAATAAATGGCAGTTATTACAATGACAATGATCCCCAGCATGCCGAATAATGCCTTACGTATATTGGACCCTTAATAAATGCTTAATAGATTGGATTGTTGGATTTACTAGTTGAGAAGAAATGTGTCACGATGAAATAATGTTGCCCAAAAAAAGAAAAAGAAAATACTTCCAGAGAAAGTGCAGGCTCCTCGGGCTTTATTCTGCAAGGAGCCAATCCTTCTCCAGCCTTAAAGCTGGATATTTGAAGATGGTAGGTGCACCTTTTAGGTCCTTTAAACTGCACTTACTTTCTCATGGAGTCTCTGCTTCTAGGGGAGGTGGGAAAGATTGTGTTTGCTGCTCATACCCTGTAACTCGATTTTTCCAGGGCAAATTTAACTGCTGCAATAGAAAGCCATTTTCTAGCTTCAAAGGGTGTTGTTTTTAAGCATCGAAAGCAGTCTGAGCCAGTGCTGAACACTGAGCCAAATTTTTTCTAAAAGAAGGGCTCCATTTTTGTAGTGTAGAAAGGGAAATGTGAAAAATTAGCAACGAGCAAAGTACACAGAATCCTCTCTGCTTTGCCCAGCAAAATCGATGGGAAAGGAAGTTATCTTCATGTACTACCACACAGAATCACAAAAGAGAGGGAAGGGGTTGGACTAGATAATCTCTGAGGTTCAGTTCCTTCTAGCATGACATGTTATGATCCTATAAATCTTACAGGTGCCTGCTGTCACACAGAATTACCCAAATACCAAGGACTACTGAGGAAACATTCATTTCTAAAAATGGATTTAAGCCAAACATGACAATAGCTTTCTCAAACAGGGAAACCCACTCATGGAGAGATTCTCTCTGGGGTTCTTAACTTTTCTGCTTCTCTTGGACCCCCTTTGCCAGGCTGGTGAAACCGAAGGACCCTTTCTCAAAATAGTGTTTTCAATAATTGAAGGAAATGCTAGATTTCAATTATAGATTAGTGAAAACAAAGATGTAATTTTGTTCCCACCCGAGTTTGTAGTCCTCCTGAAATTAAGGGATCCAAGAACCCCAGGTTAAGAACCCCTGCTCTATTTAGAGGTGAATTCAAAGGCAGAATGGCACTGCAATGATGCATGGGGATCAAGACTTAAAACTGCAAAGAACCAGAGGGGTCACCTAGCCCAAACCTCCAGAAGAAGAAACTTAAATAAATGACTTGCCAAAGGACATATAATATCAAAGACTAAAATTCACTGTATTAAGAGAGGGAGGGAGGAAGGAAAGAAAGAAGGGATAAAAGAAGGAAGGAAGGAAGGAAGGAAGGAAGGAAGGAAGGAAGGAAAGGAGGAAGAAAAGAAGGAAGAAAGGGAGAGAGAGAGAAGAATTGCCTCAAACTGAGGCAGAGGTTAAGTGACTTGTCTAGGGCCTCACAGCTAGTAAGTTTCCAAAGCAAGATTTTCATTCCCATCTTCTTAACTCAAAGCCCAATATTTTAGCCATTATATACCTGTTGTTATAGAGGAAAATTTAGGTGACATAAATACAAAAGATCATAATAATAACTTATGGTTTAAGACAAAGCTTAAGATTGGAACCCAGGTCTTGGGAACATGATCAGCAGTGCATATTCCTTTCCCTGGTCATTAGGGGGCTGTCAAGACCTCCATGAAAAGGGCCACCTGAAGAAATGGTGGTGATATATGAATATATCTTCTCTGTGAAACTATCTACACACATGCATGGCCTAGCCACAGAACTCCCTTCTCTTCATTTCTACCACAGTTAATTATTTTACTCTACCACCCTGTTAACCCTAAAAGAAGAGAAATCCCTTGAAGTAAGGGACTGTTTCATTTGTACTTTTCTATCTCCAGGGCATAAACAGTTATTATTAAGCACAAAGTAGATGCATAATAAATACTTAGCGAATTAAATATACCCATGTTGGTTTGAAAGAGGTTCATAGAAACCCTAGTTAGAGCTTTTAATTAGCACTATCCTCAGTATATATATTTTTTCAAAGAAATCTCATTTAAGAAGCATTGCCTAAATTCAGACTAACATGGGATAATGTTCAGATAACTATGCAGAAAGAAGATATAAATGATACAGATATGGATTGAGATGGATATAGATATAATTTACCAAGTAGCACGTTCAATTCCTAAAACCAGCCAACCAAAATACAAACATATTATTCTGTCCACCTGAGCTGATCTAGGATGTCACATACTTAATCTGTTTATTATAAATCTGGCCAGCCAAAATGCGCAACTACTATATCAAGTATTTATAGAAAATGCAGGGTTTACGAAGTGCTCAAATTCACATTGCACCATACACAGCAACCTGCTAACCTGCCATCTTTCTTTTCTTTTCCTTAGACTTTTATAGCGGTATGTTAGGAATCGAGCCATCTACAATCAGGCTATATAGGAGTTGCAGTGGGGGCTAATTAAATGTGGATATTACATAAATAAACAAACTTTGAAACTATACAGGAATGTGCCTTACCATTTCTGAGTCCAGAGAACCCCTAGGGATCCTCCTTAAAATAAAAATTTGGAAGCAATAAATAAGGGCAAACCTCTGTTTTTCATTCAATGATAATTACTGAGTATATGTAATTCATGAAGGAAAAGAAACACAACCCCCCCAAAAAAGAGTCACTCATAAGCTGAAGAAGCACCCTTCAATGTCTGTAGTTATATTGCTCCATCTGCCCAAAGAAAGACATCCCATAGACAAAGAAAAGGAATGTGGCTCCTTTTTGTTCCAAGATGACTCCAAGCAAATTCCCACCTGAATCACTGTGTGAGAACTTGGACCAGAGGATGTAGTCCCTTTCCTGGTTCCCCAGTGTCAGCGTGATCCCACTGGAGCAGCACACGGGGGTCAGCGCAAGCAGCTTAGCAGCAGACACGGAATAGCAATCTCTCTCTTTCACGGCCCACCTCTGACTCATCATCATGTGGTTGCACGGGATTAGGTACCTGAAAGAACAATGATTTCTGTTAGTCCAAAGTCATGGTTCTTTTCAACCAAAAGGATTTCTGGTGTCCATTAATAGTAGGAACTGCCAAGTCCTCCAACCCCAAGACTGGCAGATGATGAAGATCTTCATCATGTCCCAAATCAGCTTCCATCTTTCCTGCTGACAAGACAAAAACAGAGAAGCCAGCGTCTCACTGGAAGCACTGTTAGATGCTTCCACATCACACAAGAAGTTTTAGGGTAATTACAAAACCTGTACCTGCCTGAACCCTGGACAATTCACACTGTAGTCACTACTAGAACACACACAAATGCAACCTGGGAAGACCGGTGCCCATTGCAGGCAAACATACTTAACAGACTGACTTCCTTTAATGAGCAAAAGGGCAATAAATGCAATGATGTAATATACAAAATGGTTAATGCAGTGACAGGACCTCTAAATGAAGACATCATGTATTAGGATCTAAGCATCCAGAGTCACTGAATCTTGTGGCTGATTCTCCACCCTTGGGGCTTACCCTTAGGTACAGAGACAACCGATCACACTTTAAGAGCAAGAAGGGTTCTTAGAAATTATTTAACTCATCCTACTTTTATCTGAAAGATAAAGACCAAGAGGAGGGAAATGTTTTGTCAATGCTGACCCAAGTAGTAAGTTGTAGAAGTGAGATTTGAATACTGAACCTCTGACTCCAAAACCAACACTCTTTCCACTTCATGATTTTTAACTAAAACGTCAGCTCTGACAATTATAAGTTATGTGATCATAGGCAAGTCCTTTACATCCCTGAGTCTCAGTTGCCTCATTTCTAAAATGGAGACATGACTCTGACTGTCTGTCTGTCTCTCTCTCTCTCTCTCTCTCCCCCACATATATGTATATATAATTTCAACATCATAGATGTTATGAAGAAAATGCTTTGTAAACCTTAAATGCTAAAGAAATAGGAATTCTTAGTGTATATCAGCAACATTTTACATTTTCCCAGATGGTCAAATTTTTTTTAATCTGTAATGTTAATGTGATTCAGAGAAGTTGAATTTAACCAAATCTCTCAAAACACTGGAATTATTTTGTTCTCAAGTCTACTTTAAGGGGGGAAAAAACTTATCACTAGAAAACAAGCATAGATCAAGGATTTCATTTTAATAAATGAAAAGCTCCAAGGGCACATCTGGAGAGCCATCCAGATGCTACATAAGCAGCTGAAGGGTAGATGTTGATAAGAGAAACACCTTTTATACCCAGAACTGCCCACATCTGAACTTCTAAATGAAACCTTTGAAGCAATGCACATCTCGAGTGTTTGAAAAAGATCAAATTTCTTCCATGATGCTCTGGTTACTAAGTTAGGAAAATGGAAAGGCAAAATAATGTAGGCAGTGGGAAAAGTCGTGCCCTTGAAGTAAGGAGACATGGTAGAATTCCAGCTCTGGCAATTTACTATCTATGGGAACTCACTTCTCTGAACTTCCAATCCCTCTACTGTATAAAGAGGGGATCTGAGCCAAGAGGAGCCCAGAGAAAATAAATTAGTATATTTTACAGATTTTAAACT
Organism: Gracilinanus agilis; assembly: GCF_016433145.1. Classification (NCBI taxonomy): domain Eukaryota; kingdom Metazoa; phylum Chordata; class Mammalia; order Didelphimorphia; family Didelphidae; genus Gracilinanus; species Gracilinanus agilis. Next base: position 120,720,829 of record NC_058135.1, read on the forward strand.
TGGGACAGCTAAGTGGCTCAGTAGATAGTGTCAGGTCTAGAGATGGAAAGAACTGGGTTTGAATTTAGCCTAAGATCTTTCCTAGCTGTATGACCCTGAACAAGTCATTTAACCTCAGATGCCTAGACTTTATTCCACTGTCTTAAGAGTTGTTACCAAGAAAGAAAGTAATGGTTTAAAAAATATATATTTTTTTAAGCTAACACAAAAAGAGTCCTCCTTATAAGGTTCCTTACACTAATAAATCTATTAGCCTAAGAAACTTCAGGTAACCAAAGACTTCTATTGTTATGATTGTTTTTCATGAGCAATCATTTATTAAGCACTTGATATGTTCCAGATAATGTACTAGGCACAATAAAAATTGTATCCATCTGTGTATCTGTACAAAGAAAATTTAATATAAGGTAATAACAGCAGGATAGTAACTTGTTACTTGTTCCAGGATCATTTCTATCTGAACTCATTTCACTTTTTATGAAAACTGATGAGAATGAGATCATAATTTTAAAGCTCTCAAAAAATATAAAGACAAAGCAAAAAGAAAGCAAAGCCCCACGTGGGAAGAGGACAGGGCTTGTTGTCTACTGGAGCTGTCCAGGAGATGCTTTCTGTGAGTCCACAGATGAGTTTTATGTTGCAATGTGATGCGATTCAGTTACAAAAAGCACTCATTTTGTCTAACGGTGCCACAGACCACAAAAAATAAAATACAAAAGAACAACAGCAGGGCAGTGTGGCTGGTCAGGCCATTTTCTATCTGAATGCCATCAAAAAGAAAAAAATAAATAACAATAAGTTGCTTTCAGAAGAACAAGTGGGACCAAATGCTTTTATCCCATTACAAAAGGCAGTCATTTTAACCAAATGAAAAAAAATCGATAGAACATTAAAAAGAACTGAAGAATAGCAGGATAGCAACTATTTCTATCTGAACTCCATTAAATAAAGGTGAAACAGCCCACAGTTAGGGTAAGAGCAAGATCCTCACTGGGAGAGGTGATAAACAGATTTATCAGGTTTTGTCTAGTGTGTCATTTTCCTGCCTCAAAAGAGGGAAGAGGAGGGAAGCTCCTCTAGGTAGCACAGTGGATAGAGTGCTAAGCTGAGAAATGGGAGGACCTGGGTTCAAATCTGAACTCAGACCCTTCCTACCTAGACAAGTCACTTAACTCCAACTGAATAGCCCTTGCCCTTTATTCTTAGTCATCACTAAGTGAGAAAGAGTTAAAAAGAAGAAAAAAAGAAAAAGAAAAGAAAAAGAGGAGGGGAGAAATCTATGTGTATCAATATATTGCTGATATGTTGATCACATACAACAATATATGAGACAGTGTTAACAACAACAACATTAATAATATTGAAAATCGACATTTATATAATGTTTTAAAGTTTGCAAAGTACTATGCATGTGTATATATCTATACGTGCACACATACATTGTTGGCCATGTTCATAGAGGTCCAAAATGCATCACTATGTCGGAGCAAGGTCAGCGTCCAGTGAGTCTGCCTGTGACTGATCAGACCGACACACACGCTCTCATTTTTGCCTCCCAACGACTCTGGGAAGTTAACAGAACGGGTATTATTTTGCCCATTTTGCAGATTAGAAACCTAACAGTCACAGAGCACCCAGCTAGAAAGTATTGAAGGTAGAAAAATAACCCAAATACTCCATTCTTCGCTAATCCCTAAACACCTGCAGCAGTTGAAATCTTAATGTATGCTTATTGTGTTCATGAATGATTTAAAGACCAGAATGATTCACTGTTTTCTTAGAGTGGATGAACCTGATGACTGGCTTTCATTTCGGCTGGAAGCAAACAGGACATTTTTTACAATTTAAGTTGATACACACAGATTTCTCCCATCTTCATTTGAGGGAGGAAAAATGAAACACTAGACCAAACATGATAAAGCTATTCATCAAATATCACCAGTGGGTAGCTTGAAATTACATTTAGACTCCTGGGCGATGTGACAATTGCAACCTTGCAAAAACGTGCCTTTGTGGAAATCGGGAATTTGTGCTGAACACAGGATGGAAGGGAGAGGAGAGGCTTCATGGCAGAGAAGATGTCCTCTGAAAGAATGAAATGGGGAAGCCTGTCTGGAGCTGGACGTCCAGCTAGAGAGCTTCTTGGAGGAGGAGGATCCCTTCAGAATTGGACGCTGAAACTTATTTTATAAAAAGACTTCTTTATAAACTTCAAAGCAAATTCAACCAAAAAATAAGGGGAACAATGAGAAACAAAATTACACATAAAATAATCGACTCCAAAAGAGGCCTTTTCTGAGTGAAAAAGAAAAAAGAATACAAGCTTTAACAACCACAAATTCCAAATACAACATCTTGCACTCTTGTCTCCTCTGTATATCTCTTCTGTCTGTGAAGGTGGAACGTTTTCCTTCTGTCATTTTTTATAGAGTGAGAGTCTGCATATGAGGCGAGGCCCTAATTTTGCTCTCATCATTCTGGATCACTTCCTATGAGCCTTGCTTTAATTCTTTTTATCCTTCACATCTGAACTTTTTATGGGACGATAATATTCCATTTCGCTAACACACCACAATTTATTCAATTCTTCTGGGGGTTTTTAGATATACGAGCTGTTTTCAGCATTTGTTATCAGAACCCTCTCATTGAATCATTTATTCATTAAAATAAAATTCATTTCAAACAAGGCTGGAGTCCTATCTAAATTCAGAAAAATGCTCTGGGTAGAACCACAAAGATTCTTACCCTTTCACTGCAGTTTTCTGAGCTATAAAAGTATGTTTTCACAATGCCGTTTGAAGGAAAAAGAGCAACTATTATTATTATTATTATTATTATTATTATTATTATTATTATTAATCCCATTTTATGGGTGAGGAAACTAAGACATTTAGAGATTAAATTGTGTCACACAACATGAGAACTCCAATCTAGCTCTATGGCTACTACATCAATCAATCAATAAACATTTATTAAGCACCAATTAGGTGCCAGGAGGAGCAGCTACGTCGTACAGTGGATAGAATGCTGGGCCAGGAGTCAAGAAGACTGATCTTCCTGAGTTCAAATCTGGCCTCAGAAACTAGCTACGTGACCATGGACAAGTCACTTTACCCTGTTTGCCTCAGTTTCTTCATCTATAAAATGAGCTGGAGAAGAAAATGGCAAACCACTCTAGTATGTGAAAAGAAAATCCCAAATGGTGTCATGGAGTCCAACACTAATAAAATGACTAAACAATATGTGTTAGAAACTATAGAGTAAGTTCTGGCCTCATCATAGTCGGCTTGTACAGTAAAACAGAATATACTCGAAATAACTCTGGGAACATTGTCTATCTGAATTTGGTATCCAAAGGTCTGCAAATCTTTCAAATCTTGGTGCTAATACTTCCTGACAGTCTGACTGTGGGCAAGTCATTTCATTTCTCTAAGCCTCATGTTTTTTCATCTGTAAAATGGGGATTTCATAACATTACTCACTTCACGGAGTTATATTGTGAGAAAAGTACTTTGGGAAGACAGATTAGTATAAAGGAAAGAGCACTTGATTTGGAGTCAAGAGATACCTGGGTTCTAATCCTGAATTCTAACCCTTACTAGCTGTTAGACCATGAACAATTAATGTAATTTTTCTAAGGCTCAGTTTCCTCATCTGTAAAATGGGAATAATAATATCAGCACATGATTATTGTGAGGATAAAATGCAATAATGTACTGCAAGCACTTTATAAACCTTCCAGCACTATAAAAATGTGAGTTACTAGGATGAGCAAAGTCTGATTGGAGAAGAACAATGGGATGGATTACTCAAGGTCATCCTGTTGAAGTCTTCTCACTGTGACCCTAGTCTAGTCCTTCACTTCCTCACATATTTCTTCCCACTCTTGTGGGCTTCACTCATTAAAATGATAAGCCAGATTCAGCTGAAAGTCAAGCACCCACCAGACGTGGTCAGTAGGCACAGGAATCCTCTATGAGCCATGTTAAAAAGCACCTGTACACACACACTCATCGAGGCAAGAAAGTGAGGACTAACGAAACTGAAGCAGACATAGGAGATGCTTTACAGAGATGAGAGGGCAACACCTTCAGGGATATCTAGTCCCAGCAGGCAAAAATTGATAAGATGATGGAATTCAATTCCAAAACCGAGATGAAAATGGTCCTCATTTTTTTTTAAGTCAGAGAAAAGAAGGGAATGGTATTTTCCTTAAAGAGTTCAAAGGGCCGCCTCTCCCATATAATGAGACATCGGTGATCCTTTAGTGGAAGATGAGAGAGAACAGAACAAGTTGAAGATACTATTTATGTTTTAAAAGACATATGTAGGGAATTTATGAATTTTATTGGGTTTGGATTGGGCCATCAATTCATAAAGTATAATAAATAAATGGATCTCGAATATCCCCATGAGTTGTCTTGATGTCCTATCAGTTATCTGTCCTATAATAATATATGTATTCTTTGTGATATTGATATAGAAGTACAAAAGTGTAGATAGTAGGTATACAAATATACATACACATATGTGTATGTGTAAAAATATAGATATTTGGAGAAAATGAAATTCAGATGACTAGATGGGGAAGAAAGATTATTTTGAGTTGGTGTCTGGGAGAAGACTAATTTCTCAAGAGAGCCATTATCCTTTTTTTAAAAATTCATCTAGAAACTTCCTCTTTGTTCTATCTCTCCTCCCCAGACCCCATTAAACATGGTTGTACAGCATATGAACAGTTATTACCAAATTAATACATCTTGAAATTTGTGAAATGTAGCTATAAATTGTCTATTACTTATCCTCATGATGGACAATATCAGCCTATATTTGAGCAAATGTGGTCCTTCCATAGGTAACACTCTTATCAAATGCTAACCACAAAACCAAACTTATTTGGTCCATGGTGAAAACGTGGCAAAGAGATGAGTAAAGATTTGAACCCAAGTCTTCTGAATTCAAATCCAGTTTTGCATCCTTCCTCCTTTCTTCCTTTTCTCTATATTTCCTTCTTTCTTTCTCTATTTCTTTCTTCCATTCTTTCCTTCTCTCTCTTTTTCCCTCCCTTCTTTCCTTTTTTCCTTCCTTCCCTCCCAAGCCAAAGGAACCACTCCATATTTGGCTGCAAACAGGTTAAATTACAACTCCAATACCATGTCAGAATGTAACGGAATTGGAAAAGACCTCAGAAGCCCTTTAGTCCTTATTTTCCCAATATGCTAACCAAGGTCAGAGGAGATAAAGTGAGTTGCCCAAAGGCAGCACACACATAATAAAATGTCAGTTCTGGAATTTGAACCCATATCCCATAGTTCTCTCTGCTGTCCCATGTTGCCTCTATATGGTCTTTTACAAATTATAATGGAAAAATTCTGAAATTTTAGGAAACAACATGGAAAACGTTAAAGAAATTTTCTATAGGTTATTTATAGATTGAGGGCTGTTGTTGTTGTCTATCTGGTCCTGCCCTAGAAAGGGCCCTGTTTGGTTAGTCTTACAGAGACAAAATAAAAGAAGTCACCAAAACAACAGGATCTTACCGCAGAACCAGCTGCAACATCACATCTTCACAATGTAAGCCAATAAGGGTTCTGAACAGTGCCAGGGACACCACACAGAGCTGCAAAGCAAGAAAACCCACGTTATATTCTTGATCTTTCCATGAGAGCTTTGCCACCCCAAAGATTACACATGTAGTTCACAACAATGACACACAATAGCCTGTGTGTAGCACTTCTAATTGAGTCACAAGGATGCACAGCCAGCCTGTAAACATCCCTGTAGGATGGGATTAGGATGTCTCGAGTTATACAATTATGAGGGAACCTTCTTCTAAATGCTGAGACTTAGGATAACTCTATCTTATCAAGGTTCAGCCTTATATCTGTGTCTTTTTCAATTTAGAATGGAATGATCTGCTTCTTTCTTTCCTTTCCATCCATTCGTCCTTTCTTCTTTCCTTCTCCCCTTCCGCCCTTCCTTTTTTCTCTCCTTTCTCCCTGCCTTCCTTCCTTCCTTCCTTCCCTTTAAAAAAAATTCTTACTTTCTACCTTAGTTATCAGTTCTAAAATGGAAGAGAGCAAGAGCTAGGCAATTCAGGTTAAGTGACTTGCCCAGGGTCACATAGCTAGATAGGAAGTATCTGAGGTCAGATTTGAACCCAGCCGCCCCCCCCCCCCCCCAGTTCCAGATATGGCACCCTATCTGCTGCACTGCCCCGATCTACTTATTTCTGATATTTTTGTACCCAGAGCTCTCTTCATATGCAGACAGCAACGTTATTATGAACAACAAAAACAGAATAAGGCAGGACTGATGATGTTAAAAGATGGTGTGGCATAGCATTTTCAGGGATGGCTTTTTTTTTTTTTTTGTTTTTGTTTTTGTTTTTTTTTATTTCTAGGTGTTTTATTTTTATTTTTTTTTCAGGCTTTGACATTTTTTTTTAACATTTATTAATAATCATTTTTAACATGATTACATGTTTCATGCTCCTATTTTCCCCTTCACCCCCCGCACTCCCCCCACCCATGGCCGACGCACTTTTCCACTGGTTTTGTCATGTGTCCTTGATCAAGACCAATTTCCCAATTGTTGGTGGTTGCATTGGTGTGGTAGTTTTGAGTCCACACCCTCAATCATGTCCACCCAGACCCATGCGTTCAAGCAGTTGCTTTTCTTATATGTTACCTCTCCTGCAGTCCTTCCTCTGAATGTGGGTAGCATTCTTTACCATAAATCCCTCAGAATTGTCCTGGGTCATTGCATTGCTGCTGGTACAGAAGCCCATTACATTCAATTTTACCACAGTATATCAGTCTCTGTGTACAATGTTCTTCTGGCTCTGCTCCTTTCGCTCTGCATC
>NC_058135.1:120742627-120755510 GCF_016433145.1 Gracilinanus agilis
AGGAGGAGGAGGAGGAGGAGGAGGAGGAGGAGGAGGAGGAGGAGGAGGAGGAGGAGGAGGAGGAGGAGGAGGAGGAGGAGGATAGAGGAAGGGAGGGAGAGGGAAAGGGAGAAGGGGGGACAGAAGGGCCTGGGTTCAAAGCATGACTCTGCTATTTACCATCTATGTGACTTTGGACCACTTATTTCATTTCATTTCTCTAAACTCTATAAAATGAGTAAATGATCTCTTAAGTTCCCTTCCAGTCCAAAATTCTATGAAAGCATCAAAATGCCAAGAATAAAGGGAAAGAAGAAAAGGAACATTCTTGTTTCACTCCTGATTATAAGGGACTCCCAGAACAATGTGTTCCAGAATTGTGACCTCGTTGGTTCACACTTACCCTAAATGGGGTGTTGATCCGACTTGTCAGTGTGTCCAGGATGTGAACATTCTCATGTTGGTGCAACAGGATAAATCGAAGGAAAATCTCGAGGAGTGCTGGCTCGGAGACACTGCGCAGGAAGAGGTCCAGGTATGCCGTGGTGGTCATCACCTCCTCCACAGTCACCTGTGAAAAAAGACAAAGTGAGTCCAGGTCTCCTAGTCAAACAGTGATCCCAGGACAAAGGACAACGGAGGCCCCTTGGCAGCTCTCGGATGTACCTGCTATGCCCCATCAAGGCAGGAGCAGGGCCATTCTGAGAAAAGGAGACTTGGTTTCTTTTGAAGCTTTCCACCCGCAACATTCTATGCACCTCCTGCTGGCTCCAGCAGTTTAATTCAGCAAAAGAAAAGCAAAAGCCTTAAAAAAGTTATTCAAGTGGTTCCACAACCTTAATCATCTTCAGCTTTTTCTAAAGCACCGTGAGTTTTTTTTTAGCAGCAGGTCTTCCTCCTACCCACTCACCTCTAATCACTTGTCTGTTTAAAAAAAAGCAATAAAAGAAAGGATCACAAGAAAAAAAGGACATAAATTCATCAAGAATAAGTACCCTTGGCATACAAACTAATCATCAAACACCTGTGAAGCCCCTATAATATTGATAATTGTGTGACCTTGGGTCTCAGTTTCCTCATCTGCAAAACAGGAAAAATAATAGCACCTCTTTTTCAGAGTTGTTGTGAGGATTGATGAGATAAAAAGCTTAACCCAGTGCCTAGCACCTAGTAGGCATTATATAACTATAAGTACTGCTGTTATTATTATTATTATCATCATGAAATTTTCAAAAAATTCATAGATTGCAATGTAGAAGAAACTTGAGACTTCATCTAGTCACATCTTTTCATGCTATAGATGAGAAAACTGAGGTCTAGTTTACCCAACATCACCCAGGAAAAAAGTGACAAAGCCTGGATTTAAATTCTTGTCCCCTGCCTCCTTACCCATAGTTTTTTCCCAGTGTCCCACTCAGTCTCTGAAGGCTTTTTAAAAAAATCAAATTAAAAAAATAATAACCACTTTCAATGCCCTTAAGGAATTTACAAACTAAATCAGGAAAAAAGCAAGCAAAATATGAAAATAATTCAGTCTATGGAAAGTGGCAAAAGGAGCGATTAATGCTCCAAGAGTTCAAATTTAGTTCTGAAAAGTTGTGTTTAAAATAAGTATATTACATATGCACACTCAGAAACATAAACATGATATATATTACATGTATATATATGCACATGCCCATACACATATACGCATGTAGATATTATATACACATATGTGCACATACACTATGTATATATTATGCATGCACACAAAGATATATATGAACATGGTGTTTCATGCATGTGTAAACCTTGTATGTTATGCACATGTGTGTGTGTGTATTATATATCTTATTTAGGAAAAGAGGGACCAGACTTGCAACACTGTTGGTACAGGAAACTCCTTCCACTAAAACCAAATGGGGAACAAACATGATTTAGCGTTGTAGACTAGCTCAAGGTCCCCTAGCCAAAAAGTGTCAGAAATGGACCATTTTACCCAAGCTGCTTTTCATATGGAACTAGGCTTTCAGTGGGGACTCATGGGGCTCTCTTCTGACTAAAATGAATGCCCTTTAATGCAATAAACTCTGGATCCTTCCTTTACGCAAAAGCTGAGTAGTTGGCTCTTGACTATATTCTGTATTGGGGCATTCCAAATGAATGAGATGCTATAATAGTTAGTTTGTTTTTTTAAAATCAGGGCAGAGCTCTACAGTTATTCTAATTCTATTAATTCAAAAACTGAGATTCTGTCATTCAATAATGAAGTTGAGAGGAAGCAATTTATTATGCAATTAATAAGCCAAATAATGGGGAGTGACTTCTCAACTACCAAAAGGGGGTGGAATCTTTAAGTACTATTTGCATACAATGCAAGCAAGGAAAGAGGAAGAGAAAGAGGGAGAGGAAAGTGAAGAGAGGGGGAAAAAGTGGGGGGAGAAGAAAAGGAGGAAGAGAAATAAGAGGGAGCAAGGGAGGTGGAGGAGAGAAAGAGAAAGGGGAAAATAGAGAAGAGGAGGAAGAAGGAAAGAGGGAGACAGAGACACAGAGAGAAGGGAAAGAAGAAAATAGGAAGAGAAGAGAAAGAGGGGGAAGAGTGAGGGAAAGGGAGAGAGGAATTGAGAAAGCAAAATATTTAACTGTTAATTTAATGTAAGTTTGAAACTTGAGGGAGAAGTTGGCATTGGACCTGTAGACTGGGGCATCATTAGCATGGCAGTGGTCATGAAAACATTGGGAATGGATGCAATCACTAAGGGAGAAAGTCTGGAGAGACAGGGAAGAGTTTTGAAGATAGTTTCTAGAGTTGTCCCAAAGTTAGGGTTTGGAAGTAAAAAGAGCAAGTAGGGAAGGAGGTAAATAAAGTAGAGTTCAGAAGTGATGAAAGAAAAACAGGAGGCAAGGAGAGTAACAAAATACAAGGGTGGAGAGATATTAAGGGGGAGTAGTCAACAGTGTCAAATGCTGCTAAAGAAGTTTTCTTTAGAAACACTTAACTATTTGTATTTTTCATCAATTCAAACTGTCCTTCTTTCCCTGCACCTCCACCTGCCACCAGAATTGTTCAAATTAATAAAGTTTTAGAATACAGTCAACTTTTAAGCATAAAGAAGAAGAGCATTAGCACAGAAAATTCAAGAAGAACTAATGACTGACATTTGACATTGTAATGCTTTCTATAATTGTCTCTTTTTTTCTGTAAGCAGTAGAATTACATCCTTAATTACATTTGCTTAGGCAAATATTAAAATCAGTTTTTATTGTCTGTGGACAAAAAAAACTAATGGATGGGGGTCAGTCCCAAAGCAAGCTAATAACAGTAACAATTAGAATTTATTTGGGCTTTGTAAAATCTTTTGTATATGTTGTCTCATTTGATCCTCAAAACAACCCATGAGCTAGGAGCCATTATTTTTTTTATACCAGTTACCTTCTGTCCTAGTATCAATTCTGAGATATAATAGCAAGGGCTAGGCAATCAGAGTTCAGTGACTTACCCAGGGTCACACAATGAAATAGAAGCTATTCTGTTCCCCACTTTGCTGATGACATGCAGAAGTGTTAAGTAGTTTGCCCAGTCTCATATAGCTTTCAAATGTCTAAGGCTGGATTTGATGTCAATTATATGTCTACAACTTTACATATTGTGCCCTCTTAGTTACCTTGAGAATTTTCACCTAGAAAAGTCATTCTCATATGAATACTATGTCATGTTTTATCTAATGCTTTCCAGTTCACAAGTTTGTGAAGAGGTACATTTATTGTTGCCATTTAACAAAGGAAGAAACTGAGCCCCAGAGATGTTGTGATTTGTTCAGTTATGTGATGAGTTGCTGGCCAAGCCAAGGATCAAGACCAACAGGATCTTCTGAACACATACAAATCCAGGGCTCTTTCCACTAAGCCAAACATAGGATGTAAGTAGAAAAGGAGACTACTGAGCCATGGAACCACTCTTCAATGTACTAAGCATAGGATTAGTAGCCAAAATTCTTTCAAATCTGGCCTCAGACTGTCTATGAGTGTAAGGTAATACCTTTACCAAATCAGTATCTTCTTCAACTGACTAATGCTTGACGTGGACTAGAAAAATAGAAAATATAAAGGTCAGATAAAGAGTAAACATGTTTACATTAATTACAGGCTAGCTTCAGAAGAAGAGCGGTGAACCCTAAGACCTTCCTCTTGGCAGAGTTTTGTGATCTATGAGCGAAACTGGGGCATGCTCCCCAACAGACATGGCCAATGTATTGATTTATTTGCTTCACTAGATTTCTTTGTTACAAGAGACAGTTCCTATTAGAAAGAGTTACAAAGTAAAATTATAAACATCAATAAAACTTTTTTTAAAAGATCTGTGATGGGACAGCTAGATAGCATAGTAGAGAGCACCAAGTCTACAGTTGGAGGACCTGGGTTCAAATCTGACCTCAGACACTTCCTGGAGGTAAGACCCTGGGCAAGTTATTTAACCCTGTTTGCCCAGCTCTTGCCCTTCTTTCTTAAGAGTTATTACTAAGATAGAAAATAAGGGTTTAAAAAAGAGAGCTGATGCTTATGAACTATCCCTATTTCAAAAGTGAGTTGCTACCCATTCTACCCTTTTCTGTTCTGCTGCTATCCATCCTCTGCCCTCCCATCCTAATATCTCCTATACAGGTGGCTGCTTTATAAATTTCTGTCAGTATTGGTATCCCTCACTTCTCTGCAAGTATTTGAAAGTTACTAAGCAATGGGGATATCTTTATGTAAAATAAAATATTAAAATATATAAAGGTCCAGGATATAGCCAACGTTGGACAGGGAGAGAGAAGAAAAGATTCCTGTTAAAAAAATAGGGAAAGGAAGGCATGTTTTACATATTTTTCCAACCAGAGTTGTGCTGATAAATGTTTAACAATTAGTCCTCAAAAAAAAAAAGTATGAACAACATACTTTTAAGCTTAATTAGGTGAAGAGATCACAATCAGGAGAACAGTGTATATACTAACAGCAATATTATATGATGATCAACTCTGAATTGAAAGCTAGGTGGCACAGTGAATGCATCAGGTCTATAGTCAGAAAGATTCATCGTCCTGAGTTCAAATCTGCCCTTAGACACTTTCTAGCTGTGTGACCCTGGGAAAGTTACTTAATCCTGTTTGCCTCCATTTCTTCATCTTTAAAAGGATCAGGAGAAGGAAATGGCAAACCACTCAAGTATTTTGCCAGGAAAAGCCCAAATGGGGTCATGAAGAGTTGGACATGTCTGAAAACATCTGAACAACCATGAATGGCATGGCTATTCTCAACAATATCATGATTCAAGTCCATTCCAAAATGCATGACAAAAATTGCTATCCACCTCCACAGAAAGAATTGATGGAGTCTGAATGCAGATCAAAGCATACTTTTTAAACTTTATTTTTCTTGTTTTCTTTTTGGCTCTGTTTTTCCTTTTGCAACATGGCTGATACAGGAATTATTATTATTACGTACAATATTATTAAATTGCTTGCCTTCTCAAAAAGTGGGGTGGGAAGAGAAGGAGAGAATCTAGAACTCAAAAAAAAGTTTTAAAGGAATGTTTTTAAAAGTTGTTTTTCATGTTATTGAGAAAAAATGCAATCTAGATTATTATTTTCTCAGTTACGTTCTTAAGTCTAAACAATAAACAAAACAATAAATCAAGCCCAATTTGTAGCATTTGTCATATCCACAGTATAAATGATCACAGTGAAAATGTACAATTATCTCACCACACCCCTAAGTTCCATTTACCTTGCTCTAATTTACTACTGCAACCTCGGGGTGCCTTAAGCAAAATTTGAATCTCAGACAATCTGGCCAAAAACATCTCTCTTAATTTTCTGACTTCTTGACCTCTGAGCAAAATGGTACTAATCATGTTTACATGGGCCATCCATGTTGCTTTTGTAATCTTATATATTTTTAACTTTGCTATTGAGCACTGCTGAGCTGAAAAGCTAGGCATGATTCCAGAAGTTGCCTTGGCACCATAATGCAAAGTCAGCTTCTCCCCCCCCCCTTAAGTTACACATGACCTTAATAAGCTCAAAAGCACAGTCAGTGATAAACTCTTTAAAATATAGGATTCAGCCTATGGGGGCTGACATGAAAGGAGGGCATTAACCAACTATTGTTTACCGCTCTTAGACTGGATAAATGAAAAGATTTTATTTCTTTAAAAAAATCAAAGCTGTCATTTATAAGCTAAGAGGATTTAAGAAAGCACTTGGAGGGGCAGCATTTACATAACGTGCTATAAATATTAAAACCCCAATTCCATTAAGCTGAATGTTAGCTGCACAAGCAGCCTTCATGTTGCAGACTCTCTTTATAAATTGAGGTCACACTCACCTCTAAACTAATACCCAGACCTGGAAAATCTGGTTCCTTTTCCCTTTCTTAGCCTTCTTCCCTGTTTTCATAACTCTTAGAAAGCTATTATTCCAGAACACACTCTGCCAGCACCAGCATCGAAGTCAAACTTTCCCCTCTCTCCCAATCCATCACCTCTTCAACACCCAACATTCAAGGATAAAATTCAGTGAACCTAGAGCTAGGACTTCAGAGGCCATGAAACCTACCCTCCCATGTTAAAGATGAAAAAGCAAAGGCCAAGGAAAGTTTGATTAATTGCCCAAGATTATACAAGGAATAAACACTAGAAGTAAGTTTAGAACTCAGATCTACTCACTCCACTTTTTATATTGTTTCTGAATTATCTGTGCTTGTCACTATACTTCAGCTACCATCTCACCATGGAACGTCCCTTTGCCATGTTGGTCTCCTTTGGTGAGTTTCTCCCTTGGGGCTTCCATTCTGGGGAGTCTGGCCAACCAAACTTTAATTCCCTCCAGGCTCTGTTATTTGACCTTCTGAACTATGGCATCATGCTTAGGTGGTACATTCATCCTTCTCTACCTCCCAACACATTGTGTATTTTCTTCCATTAAACTGTAACCTTCTTGAGGGCAGGCCATGCCTTTATATTTGTTTGTGTTTGTATTTCTAGCATTTAGCACAGTTCTTGGCATATAACAGCTTAATAAATGTTTGTTGCCTTGCCCTGCCTGTATTATGCTGCATCTCTAAATTCAGACCTCTTCTGGGCTAATTCTCTGATCAAAAGGCACAAAATATCACTGGGATCATACCTAAAGTTAGACCTATCAAAGCTTAAACAAAGCTGAAGAAGCCTTTAAGAAACCATGATCACTCTCACACCAGGATAAACTACTGCAAAATAACCTTAAGGAAATGAGCAATCAATAAATCCATTAAGACCTATCAGGCACCATGCTAAAAGCTGAGGATACAAAGACAATTAAATGGAAAGATCCCTTCTTGAGAAGAGCTTAAAGTGAAGAGGGAAGGGACAAGTATTTGAATGAAAATAGGATATATGTAAAAAGAAAGTTTAAAAAGTAGTTAAGTGCAAGGTAGTTTGAGAGGGAGGGTACTCACAGTTGGTAGGATTAGGAAAAGCATCATGTAGAAGGGTACATCTTAAGTACATCTTGAAGGAAAAGGAGGATTCAATGAGGCAGAAAGGAGGAGGGAGTGTGTTATAGGCATGAGGGATAGCCAATGCAATGGAACAAGCATTTTCATTATTGATATTGCTCCTACTGCTAATTATAATAATTGTTATTCAATCATTTTTAGTTGGGTCCAACTCTTTGTGATTCCACTGGGGTTTTCTTGGCAAAATTACTAGAGTAGTTAGCCATTTCCTTCTCCAGCTTGTTTACAAATGAGAAAACTGAGGCAAACAGAGTCAAGTGTTTTGCCTAGGATCACACAATAAGTATCCAAGACCAGATTTGAATTCAGGAAGATTAGTCTGCCTGACTCCAAATCAGTGTACCATCTAGCTGCTCTAATAATCAAAATACTTTGCCTCAACAATTCATCGTAAGAATATTCTGTAAAGATGGAACCAGGCTGGAGCATACCACCCAAAGGTTCTAAATGTGTCACTCCACTGCCCGAGAAACTTCAGTACCCCTCCATGGCCACATAAGCATAGCCTCAATTCTTGAACCTTGCATACAAGGCTTTCCACAATCTGGCACCCCTAAGGGTCTTTCCTAAGTTTGCCTCACATTAGTTCCCTTTTGCATATTCTATGTAGTAACCAAACTGAACTGCTTCACATTCTATGAACACATCCTCATCTTGTTCCATATCCTTATCTTTACTCATATAATTTATTCCCTGCCCCTAGAACAGACTCCCTACCCCTATCTCCACCTACAAAATCATGGCTGCTTTTTAAGGCAAAATCCAAATGGTACCTTCCCCATGGAGGCTTCTGTGGATCTCCACAGGAGGAACTGGTCTCTCCTCTAGAGCTCTGTTCTTATCTTTCTTGTGTACTTACTGTATCTATTTTGTACAACACTTATTTGGAGCCTAGGGCTTCGAGCTGGTAGGGTCATCAGAAATCACATAACAACTACAAATATGACAACAGAAAGTTATCCTGAAGGAGTTTGGACTCAGTGAGCAGAGGGAAGGAGAGAGGGAGGGATGGAGGGATGGAGGGATGGAGGGATGGAGGGATGGAAGGAAGGAAGGAAGGAAGGAAGGAAGGAAGGAAGGAAGGAAGGAAGGAAGGAAGGAAGGAACTATGCAACACATCACTTCAAATTACACAAATTTAGTACCTTTCTAATAAAGCAGGAACCAATGACTAAAATTATACTTCGGAAGCTCACTATGTTTCAGGAAGTGACAGACAACAAATCCTCACACTATGAATGCAGATCTCAAAATATCCTGGAGAAGTCATCTAATAATCTGTTCCCAAACCAGACAATCATCACATATATAACTATTGTACATAATCACCCAAACATACTGATCCATGAGGACTTGAGAACAATATTTTTAATAGATGTTACTCCACCCAAAACTCATAATCTTCAAGCTACATGCAGAGAAAAGCTTTCCAAATATAGAGACAGTCAATGAGATCCCAATCATGCAGGAACAAAATGAGGTACATATCATTCATGTTGTTCTAGAGTTGAAGTAATGATACTTTCAGGGAAACTAGAGAAGAGTTTGCAGCTTAATCTTACTCATCATTTCCCATCTGGCTGCACACCTCTGGATTTCATCAAGCTTTCTGGAATCTCATTATTCTACAAGATCCTATTAACCCTTGAAACTCATACCTCTTCAGTACTACCTGCTCCAGTCCCACCCCACTTATTGAGGTGGGGGGTGGGAGGCAGAAGGAAGTCAGTGGAGAGTTCCCAGATCCTCCACTAAAGGAAGGGATTTGGAAAGCCATTCCATCTTATCATTTCCTACACAGATGCCCTCTCTGGACTTCATCATGCCCCTATGCCATGAACTCTTCCTCCTCCTCTTCAGTTTCTTATTTTCTATCAGTCTTCCCCCATACGATTGCGAGCTCCTTGATAATTGTTTTTTGCCTTTCTTTGTATGCCCATAACTTAGCACAGTGCCTGGTACATGGCAGGCACTTAATAATATTTATTCACTTACTAACTTAATATATTTATTTAACTATTAAAAAGCAATTATTATTTGTACATATACAATTTTCCATAGAACATTAAATATTTTTTAAAACCACTGCAGCAACTAAATGACCCAAAGATAACCAGGTCTGGAGAAGTGAAGTCCTGGGTTGAAATGTGGCCTCAGATACTTCTTATCTGCTTAACCCTGGACAAGTTATTTAACCCCTATTACCTAGCTCTCATCTCTCTTCTGCCTTGGAACTAATATCTAATATTGATTCTAAGATGGAAGGTAAGGGTTTACAAAATAAAATAATAAAACAATAGCAGCAGGCCTAGAGATGGGAGGTCCTAGGTTCAAACCCGGCCTCAGCCACTTCCCAGCTGTGTGACCCTGGGCAAGTCACTTGACCCCCATTGCCCACCCTTACCAATCTTCCACCTATGAGATAATGCACCAAAATTAAGGGTAAAAAGAAAAAAAAATAGCAGAATACTGATTTAGCCCTTTTGTTTCCATCTGAAAAAAGTTAAGAAGAAAAAAGTTCTGCTACTGATAGCAACAACATACACCTGATGCTTTTTATAACACTTTGAGGTCTGCCAATTAGTTTTCATAAAATGCTTTTGGTTTCGACTAATCCCTTCTTTCACAAATGAGGAATCTGAGGCCCAAGACAACCATTTGTGTATGTGTATTTGTGTAATACAGACAGACAGACAGACAGACAGGAAAGAGAGACAGAGACAAAGAGAGGGAGAGAGAGAGAGTGGGTGAGAGGGACAGAGATGGGGGGGATGGAGAGAGAGGGGAGGAGACAGACAGAGACAGAGAGAGACAGAGAGACAGAGACAGAGACAGAGAGACAGGGAGACAGAGACAGAGACCTTCCTTGCTGTACTGTAAACCCTGTCTTCCTTCAGTGACTAAGATAGTCCACCATAGGTAATAGATACTTTACACTATTGACTTGTTGACTATCCAGAGAAGCCCAAGTCTATAGCTCTTACAACTAGGTCATCATGACTGTAATAAGCTAAAAAGAGCAACAAATTACCTTAAAATGTAGAATCCCCAACTATGGCCTCAACTGATGAATTTACTTCTCCCTAGTGGTCCACCAGCCCAAGTTCTGATGTCTAGCCAAAGCTCAGACAAACTTGAGCTTTTAGCGAACAAGTCTAAAACAATGTAATCTAATGGAAAGTCCATTAAATAGGGCCAGGAGGCCTGGGTTCAGGTCCCATCTAGGCCTGTGTGATCCAGGGCAATTTGTTGAAATTCTCTTGGCCTTAGTTTCCTCATTGAGGAATGAAGAGTTTAATGGCCTCTAAGGTCCCTTCCAACTCTGAATCCATGACCCACAACCATCTACTCCAAGTCTATCATTATAAAAATTAGGAAGTCAAGTCCCTTGATCCCTCTTAAGTTACTCTGCCCTTCACCAAGTCCCAGAGCTATTACTGACACAACAAAAGCCCGGTTTGTAATGATTTTTGCACACAGGCTCTGTCCACCCCTTCCACACATTCTAGGCCATCGCACAGCACGACAGAGCCTGCCTGGAAGGAGAGTGGGTGGTACTTAAGATCAATTCCTAGAATAGATATCAACAGAATTTCAAGAGAAAACCAGGCTTCCCTTCCCCACTATCAGCCCTTCCCCCTTCCCCTTAAAAGGCTTGAAAGCTCAAAACCTGTCTTTGTGGCTTTTTATCAAACTATTCGAGCTCAGAAATGGGTGGACAGAAAGAGGGTTTGACAAGAGATTTTCTAAGAAAAAAGAAGCAACTCCAGATGTCACCAACCCCATCCACCTGTCTCATACAGGCCAAAAGTGGGGAGGGGGGTGCATACAACAGCTGGAACTAAGCATAGTCATCAGACCCACCACAGCCCTGCTGAGATAGCACAGTACATGGGAGTGGGCTGGAGGGGAGGGAAATTGAGCAGAAAGAAATCTGACCTTTTTTTTTGCAATCAGCTCAAGTTGGGCATCTCCATTTGCATTTAAATTAGCACAGGAATCATCTCTGCAATGACAGGTTTATGTGAGCCCCCCAAAAACAAATTTCCCACCTGCTAATTGTTTTCTAAGATGCAGCAACACCGGTACAGACAGATGGGGTTTGCCTTCTGTCACTCAGGCAGGTGGTAGGCAATGAGGTCGGGGGGCTGCCGGCACACTCTCCCAGGCAGAAGCCAGCCTTCTGTGGCATTTGCTTTTGATGTTAAAGGCCTTTGTTAAGCGCTGGGCTCTCTCTGGGTCACCTGGGAGCACTTTAGCCCCAGAGATGACCAATCCAGGAGACAGGTCAGAGGGCCGGCCTCTGATGAGGGGAAGCAAAAGGGGAGAATGCAAATGGCACTTCTGCATCACAAGAAATCAGAGAAATGAGAGGGCCCTTCAAACAAGAGACCCTGGAGAAGTGCCTGGCTCGCTGCTCCTGCACAGTAGGGGAAAGGCAGGGCACAAAAAGATTTTGCCCAAGAGCTCAACAAGTGACTGTGGCAAGGTAGGAATGAGTAGAAGAGTCCTTTCCACAAAGGGCATAAAGGGCCCAGAAGGGCATCCATGAAGCAACAGGAATGCACAGAGTATGGATCTGGAATCTGAGTTGGTGCTTTAAAGTCACAACTTTGCTGCTTTCTTCCTATGAAACCATGAGCCTCATTGAACCTCAGTTTCCACATCTGTAAAATGGTGATTGGATAAGATGACCTTTAAGATCCCTTCTAACTCTAAATCTATAATCCTGTAATACTCTGATCTTCAAAGGATATTGCCTTTACTGTACCACCACCAAATATAGAGCAGAAAACTATCAATTAGTCTAGGCCTGAAAATAGCTCACAGGAGATTACTCAAGTTCCCATCTCATTTCTCCTTTGTTTCTAGTCCTTAAAGCAATATATATCTCATTAAGCAAGCACCACAGCAGAAGGACAGTTGAGGGGGTAAAACAAGGGGAAAATTCAGGCAATTTGGCTAATCTGATAGTCATAGGATTAGAGGATCATGGGACTTAGATCTGGAATCACTGAATTCAATCATCATTTTTTAAGATTAAAAATAACAATCTGGAGAAAGAAAATGACAAGGTCACACAAATTAAGTTAGTAGTGGCCCTCTGGTAGAAGGTGATGAAGATGGACTTTAAAATTAAAATCACTAAACTATACACTGTGTCCCAAAAAGTCTTAAGGCAGTATTAAGTCATTATTAAAGCTGCATATATACATATATAAAGATATACTTAGAGGGAGGATAGAGAAAGGAGAAAGTGAGGGGAGAGAGACACCAATGAGAAAGACAGAGGAGGGGAAGGAAGGAAGGAGGGAGGGAGGTAAAAAAGGAAGGAAGGAAGGAAGGAAGGAAGGAAAAAAGGAAGGAAGGAAGGAAGGAAGGAAGG
>NC_058135.1:120755869-120771671 GCF_016433145.1 Gracilinanus agilis
GAAGGAAGGAAGGAAGGAAGGAAGGAAGGAAGGAAGGAAGGAAGGAAGGAAGGAAGGAAGGAAGGAAGGAAGGAAGGAAGGAGATTCACTTCCATGAGATCACATCTCAACTCTCTATCTCTTCTCTGCTTCGAGGCTGTGCAATATGGTGCTAAGAACACTGAATTCAGAAATAAGTCCCAGCTCTTAACATTCACCAGCAGTGGAACCCTGGGCATGAAGCTTCATTTCTCTTGGCTTCCCATCTAGAAAGCAGAAATAATAACTTTCCCTTACAAACCATCCCAGGACTGATGGGAGGAAAGGGCTTTGTGAACTTCCGAGTGCTACAGAAACACTAGGGCAAGGGGAAACCCACAACCTAAAGACCTTTCTTGGATGGGGAAGGTTCCATGGGATATGATTTCCCCAAGTCAGCCACATAATAAAGTGACCCAGCCAGGATTCACACTCAGATCTTCTAACTCCAAAGTGGTTGCTCTTTCCACCACCCTATATTGCATCTTCTTCACCACATCCTTGGACTTCACTTTCCTAATCTATAAAATGAGGGAGTTGGGTTAGATGATCTCTAAGGCTTCTTCCAATTCTAACATCTTAGAGAGAAAGAGGATCCTATTGCGAAGGCCCTGTCTCCCAGCAGGGTTCGTCACCCTTTTTGTGTGTCACAGAACCCATTGGCAGTCTGCCTAAGCCTCACAGATCATGTTCTGAAAATAATGTTTTTAAATAATAGGAGAAAAATGCTCCATTTGAGGTAGAGGTTCATGGAAATCAAGATGTCATATTTTTTTTCCCCATCCAAGTTCAGAGCTCCCTTGAAGTCTATTCAAGGCTCCCATGATTTTACAGTGACAGCTAAACAATTCTAAAATGGTCTTTAAAGACAGCATGTGGGATTTAGGTTAGGTTTAAGGCAGAATTTTCCCAACGAGCTTGACAAATAGTAGAAAAGAGAACTGAGTGAGGGCTCTTCAGGCAGCCTCTAAAAGCAGGCTTTTCAACTGCTTGAAATGGTTGCTGAGTGTCATCCTGGTTGGTGGAGGTGGGATGGGATCAATGACCTCTCAAGGTCCCAGAACGCTGCAGCTTTCCTCTCCTGCTTATCTGGCAGAAGGGCAGGTGCCAATCTGCCCAGTCAGAGGAGGAGCCGCCAGATGATTCAGACACACACAAGCGGGAGGCTTCACACTCACTGCAGAGACAACGGAGAAACACCTCTAATGCCAAGAAGCCTGGCCCAGCCAAGGAGCACACACTCCAGGGAAGAGCGCAGCCCCCGTGGGGCCAGTTTACAGATACTGTTCTACTACATGCAAGACCATAGGATACCAGAAGAGAGCTGGAAAGGACCACAGGGGCCATCTACTCCAATTCCCTCATTTTACAGCCAAGGGAACTGAGGCTCAGTTAATCTATCCATTGGGCCATTACTATAGATGGGCAACCAGCTGGACCCCAAACTGAACAAAATAATGGGCTGGATCACAAAATCTAGAAAAACATACAACACTTCTGATTCCAAGTTGCTCCTGGAATGTTGAAAGATCATATTTTTAACATTGAAAATATTTCCTCAGGGATGCTGCATGCAACCTAAAGGTCATTTTTGTGTGAGGGAAGGGAAGGAAGTAGAGGAGAAATGTAGGAATACACACTAGTATTATGTATGTAGAATGTAGACATGTAGGAAAGTAGAAATACACACTAGTAGTATTAGTGGGTGGTAAAATGAATAGAATTGGTATTCTTTTCTTCTTGCCCATCAATACAATCTAACTTTCCTTGGGCAGCTCAGAAAGTGGCTCTTTCTAAATATGTAAGTTAATATGTAAGCATATTATATCGACACACTGGGATTTTCTTACATCACTTGCTTTGATGCTAACTGGGCAAACAAACAAACAAACAAACAAAAAACGCAGGCAAGTTGGTCACTTTAAAGTCATCAGAATTCCAGGCAATGAAATGGTCCAATAAAGCCTTCATAGAAGTATCATGGAAGTCTACCTCAGCCCGTGGAAGCAGAATTGCAGGACAATGGGTACAGAATGAAGCATACTTTTCAGGCATGGCTAGTGTGCTACTTGGTTTCGCTTAACTACTTCTTTGTTACAAAAGAGATTTCTATTGGAGTAAGAAATAAAAGCAATACAAAAACAGAAGCAAAAAACAAAACCCCCAAAAATATTTTCCAAAAAAGATGCTCATTCTAACACCAATATTTTCCCAGTTATGCTCTACGGCTTCAAGTCATGGATCATTATGATCTTGAAAGGATCTGAATTGTTGGGGCCCCCAGGACAAAGAGGAGAAGAATAATAGGTTGCATCCATCATATTACCAAAAATGGCTTGTGTATAAGAAAAGCGAGGAAAATGGAGTACATGATTACAATTTTAGACAAAAGAGCCACTGGCAAAGGTCAGCCTTACAAGTCAAGGTAGCTGCCATCCCTCGGGGGACCCCAAAATTTGAGGGCAGGGTCTGTGTGGAGTGCTCTACTAATAATAATGGACACATACATACAAAGGACTTAAATAATATTAAGTACTTTATAGACATTGTTTTATTTGATTAAAAGCCCTGTGAGATGGTCCTAGAGCTATTATGGTTTCCATTTTACAGATAAGGAAAAAAGGCTCAGAAAAGGATCTCACAGCTAGTAAGCCTGAGAAAGGACTTAAACTTGGGTCTTCAAGCAGCATGAAAGGACCTGGATGGATTGTGGTCTTATCTCTTGCAGGGAACATCCAATGACAGTAAGATCACAGACTCACTGAAGCAATTATAACTCATCTTTTGTGGATGCTCTCCAAGGTCCTTTTGAAATACCAAAAGAGCCATATTGTGAGGCAGTCCCAGAGTCTAACCCTGAGGTCAGCATTACCTTCAAGCAATAGTTATTTATAACTCAGAGAGAAGGGACTGGAAGGTAATCCCATTGATCAGCTGATCTATCCCTTTGACAGCACTCAAACAATTCCAGCCAGACATCTATCTTTTCCTTTGTCGTTTCCAAATGGGAACTCCACATCTGGCTTGGGTAATGCTTTCTGGTATTTCCCAATACTTTGAAAATTTTTCCTAATGGCAAACCTAAATTTCACCTCCTTCAACTGAACTGTATGTCCTTTGTTTTATCATCACTGCAACACCATGGCAACAGATGAAAATTGTTTGCTGAAACCTACCTTTTCTTCCTATACTCAAATATTTAGTGAACATTCAGCTTCCTCTGATTCAGAACCTATATAACCATTTGTCAAAGATGCTACAGTGATGAGACAGAAAATCTCAGATTAAGTAGGATTTCTTAAACCATCTAGACCAGCCTGTATGGAAGGAAGGAGACCCTCAGCATTCAGTCTGTGGAAACATGGAGACCTCCAGTGAAAAGAAGCAAAGTCATCCTCTCAAGGAACACAGTATAAGTGGAAAAATATGATCAAATACTAGTTCTTATGCTTAATACCAATAAGATCTTTGGTGAATCAGTCTCCAAGGACTTCAGTTTCTCATTCTGAAACATGAGAGATTTAATTTGACAATTTCAGAGGACCCTTCCTGCTCTAAATCCATGATCTAACATTCCCCTATCACCCCCTCAAGTGGCCCATTCCACTTCTAGTTAGCTCTACCTGCTAGGAAAATTCTTCTGACCTCAAGCCTAAACTTGTGCCTTTGAAACTTCCTAGACTGAGTAAAGTAGATTCCTGGTGTCACAATAAGATCATTATGGATCCTCTCTTCTTCCTCTGATTTTTCAGGGTCCTGGAGGCTATCTCTGACATGCTGAAAATCTTACAACATCTAAACACCTAAACTAAAGAGTCATGAACTGAGATAGGTGAACAAAAGTAAACGTTGGCACCTAAGAGACTAGAAGTTAATGAAATTCCCTGTTTTGTGGCCAATAAAAATACAACAAAGATAAATTGAGGCAAGTTTTCCCTGGGAAAGATAAAAATTGGTTAGCAGCGATGCATATAACTGTTACCAAAATGGATCAGACCGTCTCCCTTCATTTAGTCAGCAACCCTGAGAAGACCGAAAAGAATATATTTATTGAGACCCCCAAAAGAGCAGGGTCAGGGTAGTAGGAAAACCTTCTGATAAACTGCAGCGAAGGGAGAATGGGCTGACCTGGAGGTGTGGCTGATTGATCAGGACCCTCTCTGACAATTAAGGAATGAACATTGTTTTATGGTACTCAGTTGCCTCCAGAAAGCCTGGTTAGAAAATCAGAACCACCCAAATCAGATTGACAGCGTTCCCCTCAACCCTTAACCTTATCCTTAGAGACCAAATCACCTCTGGCAAGAACAGAGGACAGGAGAGTCATCCTTTGGGGAGAACAAAACCCAAGATGGAATTCTTTGTTTAAAGAGTAAACTAAAGCAATGGCAGCAAGGAGATACAATGTACAGAACGCTCTGTACTCAGAAAGATTGATCTTCCTGATTTCACATCTGGCCTCAGACTACCTGTTTTGATTGACTAGGCAAATTACTTAATCCTGTTTGCCTCAGTTTCCTCATATGTAAAATGAGATGGAAAAGTAAATAGCAAACTTCTCCAGTATTTTTGCCAAAGAAACCCCAAAGAGGGTCATGAAGAGACAGACATGACTTAAAAATGACTGCCTGAAAAGAACAGCAAAAGTCCCACTTTTAACTGGTCAGCAAGCAAATATCCCCAGTGGGCTAGGAGTAATCATAAACCCCAACCAAGCCTTTTGTTCAAAATGGAAGAGATCTCCTTTTGAGTTAGGCTAAGAAAGAGGGTTTGAAAATGGGGGATGATGGGTTATAAGGTAATATTGGTTATTGATACAGCATTGTATTAGTTTTCCTCAGTTTGCACAGTAAATGTTCAATATTTGTCCATGGAGAAGGTGGCAAAATTCATTTCATGAGATATAGAAATGCTTGGGATGGAGGGAGGGTGGAGGAGAAAGATATTTTCCTCACAATAAAGTGAACCAATGAGAAATAGCCCATGCTTTAGACTTCCTGAAAACCCAGTAAATAGCTTGGGGGATGAGGAGGAAGAGCACTTTTTCTCCTCTGATACTGTCCATCATGCATCTTCCTCCTCTCCCGTCTATGCATGATAGTGTTATTGAACTGTCTCTGATCCCAAGTGTGGCAATCATCATTATAACAGGTATTTATACAGCACTTTGCAGGTTACAGAGGGCCCAAAATGTATTATTACTGTCTGTCTTTGACCATCAAAGTAGTTCTGGAGAAGGTCTTTATATGCCCAGCATCTAGCACAATTCCTGCTCAGAATAAAGGTGCCTCCTGAATTGGACTGCCTCCTCCATCAAGGATTTATGGAAAGATAATAATAGTAATGATCATAATAATAATAATAGGCATTTCTAGAAGCACTGTGCATTGAGTACTTCATCTCAGTTGATCGTGATAACAAGTCTGAGGTGCTTACTATAGTTATTAGGATGCCCCATTTATAGTAGAGGAAACTAAGCTTTCTAGGCAATTACAGAGGGGTCTAGAGCCACATGGCAAAGAAGTCTTGGAGGAGGGACTATAAAGAAGGTATCCTGCCTCCACATTCAATAATCCTTTTTTTTTTTTTTTTTTTTTACCCCTTACCTTCTATCTTAGAATCAATACTGTGCATTGGTTCCAAAGGGCTAGACAGGCAACGAGGGTTAACTAGTTATCAGCTCTTTTTCTGGAGGTGGACATACACAAGTCATTCTTCAAGCAGTATTTCTGCTGTTATAAATAATATTCTCTTAATTCTTAATGGATATCCACCCAGTTTCCAGTTCTTTGCCACCACAAAGAAAGCTGCTATCAATATTTCAGGACATGTAAGTTCTTTTTCTTTATCCCTGATCAACTTAGGAAATAAACCTAATAGTAGTATTGCTGGGCCAAAAGGGGCACAGATTTATGACTCTTTGGGCATAATTCCAGATTGCTCTCCAAAATGGGTCAAGAACTCTTGAAGGAGAATAATGTATACACATGGGGCACCTCGATGGTGCAATGCATAGAGTGCAAGACCTGGAGTCAGGAAGTTCAAATTCAGCCTCAGACATTTTATTAGCTGTGTGATCTGGGGTGAGTTACTTAAACTCTGTCTCAGTTTCCTCATCTGTAAAAGAGGGATAATAAATGCATCTATCTCCCAGGGTTGTTGTGAGGATCACAATTATAAAATGCTTAGCATATAGTAAGAGCTATATTATATTAGCTATTATTATATTATATTACTATAATATATAATATAGATTATATATTAAATAATGTGTTATATTATATGTAACATTAGCTATTATTAATAATAACTATTATTGCTATTATGACAAAAATTGCAACTTGCTCTTTTCTCAGAGGTCTTATTTAACTCAGATACTTAAGAGCAATCACAAGACAACAGCATCCAACCCTGCTCTTGGTTTCTGTTCCTTTTGATAATTCAATGTGCCAAAGTTAAATACATTTGGGGGAATCGTGTTTGGGCCTCAGACCAATTTTCCTGGACTCTAAAGCCCTAAAGAAAGTACAACCTAAAAATAACAGACACATTCCTTTCCTAGGTCGTTTTCTATGACAGATGATCCCTACCACCTAGCAGAGGGCTGTATACACAGCAAGGGTTTAATAGATGCCTCTTAGCCTGGATTGGCTGGCTCCTCTGTAGAGAAAAATATAGAAAGATAATAATAGTGATAATAATAATAATAATAATTATTATTATTATCATTATTATTATTATTGCCAAGCAGAAGAATTTGAGTCTCCTGTGGAGTTAGGGTCCCAACACATACAATACATTCCCATCATTCTGGTCTGGCTATCTAGGCTACAAATGAAGCTTTCAATATTCATACTATTCATAAAAATATACATATACCCAAGATCTTTATTATATTTCATTTATATTTAATTGTATATAAACATATATATTCATATATACTATTTATTATAAAAAATGAGGAGGCTAAAGAAAACCAAAACAGAGGAGCTAAGAGAAACCCGATCGACTTTGTTCTACTTTCTCTCCCTGCCAGCAAAGCTTCTCTTAAATATTTTATCGGGACAAATCTTAAAGGTATTTGCTACAGGTAAATGCTTCTGTTCTCTTAACTTAGCGCCAGAAAGCAATCGAAGAGTGAATGGGGTGCAGGTTTCATACAAGGTACTCTCTCCAACCATCCATCTCCCTTTGCCGGAAGTTTAGAAATGGAAAAGGCCTGCCCTTTACCCAGCGTGTACTTGACAAAGTCAAAAAAAAGAATCCCCACGACAAAGCATTTGCCAAGTGGTCATCACTCAGCCTTCACTGGAGCACCCCCAGTGAGGGGGAGCTCACTCTCTCCCAAGGCAAACCCTTGGAGTTGGGGTTGGCTTCCAACGTTAAGAAGTCTTTCCTGGCATCAAGGGGAAGTTGGTCTTTGTCATTTCCAACCAGGGCTCCTGGTTCTGCCTTCGGGGGCTAAACAGTGAGTCTAACCCTCCTCCTCTGCCCTGGGAAATGTTGGTTTCCAGTACCACCTGGCTGACCTAGATAATACAAGTCTGTGCTACAGGAGGACGGAACACTTCATAGCCTCTCCCAAAATAAATCTTTGGGAGACAAAGCTATCTTTCTCATACACTTGTTGAATTAAATTTAAAAAACAAAACCAACAAACAAAAACAAACAAAAAAAAAAACAACCTTACAGGCTTTACTCAGAAGGGGGAGGAGGGGGTATTTTACAGTTAATTTTCCCAGCCTCCTCTCCTCCCAAGAGGAGGGACAACTAAGGAGAGCAGAAGAGCTAGAGATGCTATTCCTAATCTTCAGGCTATTTCAGATTGTCCCCTAGCCACCCACACCTGAATAGAGAACATTTGCATTCTGCAGCTCCCTAATTTTAAAGAAGAAATGTTCCCTGTAATTATTCACTTCATGCAAATTCACATTTAGGGCAGTGGATTCATTTGCTGCATTATCTAATACACTAACACGTGTGAGCAGAGAAATTTATGCATCCACACACCAGTCGCTGAAGCAGGAAGTATTACCCCAAAGCCAGCCTAATTATACAATCAGTGAAAAGTAACGTGGGTCCTGGCATATGCTCTGCCTTGGAAAAAGCTTCCCAAGACGCCGCAGCTGGAATTCTTTAGTCCCGGCAGGTCTTCCCATGCCCTTTCTGAGGGTGCCAGCAGACACGTCTGGGCATTTTGGAGGGCGGAGGGAGTGTGACGGCGGCGGGAGCCCCCCCCCCCTTCCTTTTGGGTCCCAGGACCACAGAAGCACAGATTTGGAAAGGAGAGGGGCTTTAGAGCTAGCTTCTCTAGACCAACGCCTTCTTTCTAGAGATAAGGAAAGCCTGGCTCAGAGAGGATAAATAATCATTAACATTTCTATAGAGCTTTCCAATGGGCAAAGTGCTTTACATACAGCATCTCATTCCATCCCAGAGGCACAAGCTTATTCTTATCCACATTTTGCAGATGAGGAAACTGAGGCTGAGAAAGGAGAAGTGAAGTGCTGGGGAACCACTAGCAGGAAAAATCTGAGGCAGGATTAGAATTCTGATAGTCCAGAACTCTACCTAATACCTAAATAACTGATCTAAGGTCCCACGCGGAGTAACAGAGACTCCAGTTCTCTGTGTCAGGTATCCAGAGCCTGGGCTCTTGCCAATACACCATGCTGATATTTTAAGTAGACATTGTTTTAAACCGGCATAGTCTTCATTCATAAGATCCTTACCATTGCACCTCCTGCCTACATGCCTTGGTACTGATCGCTCCAAAGTCTAAAATGCATTCACTCCTCACTGATGCTGTGTAAATTCTTTTACTTCCTTCAAAGCAGAGTTCAGGTGTGACATCCTCCATGAAGTCTTTCCTCAACACCCTAATAATGAGTGTACCAACCTCTCGAGCATACCTTGGATTTGGGGGCAGTTGGGTGGCTTGGTGGATCGAGAGCCAGATCTAGAGATGGGAGGTCCGGGGTTCAAATCCGACCCCAGACATGTCCTAGCCTTGTGACCCTGAGCAAGTCACTTAACCACCATTGCCCAGATCTTACCTTTTTTCTGCCTTAGAACCAATACAAGATATTGATCCTAAGATGGAAGATAAGTCTATATTGTTTTGCTTTTTTTTTTTAAAGGAAAGAAAGAAATTACCTTGGATTTCCTACCCTTGTATATCCTATATTCCTTAAACAAAAGGGAATCTCCTTGAAAGCAGGAGCTGTCCATTTTACCTGTTACCTCCAGGGACTCAATTTGCACACAGTTCATGTTTAATGCAATTTGGCTGAATGGAACTACATGATCACCTATGTTCACCATTTTCTTTCTTTCTTTTTTTAACCTTTATTTCTGTCTTAATAACAACTATAAGGCAGAAAAGCAAGGGCAAGGTAATGGAGAATAAGTGACTTGCCCAGGATCACACAGCTAGGAAGTCTCTGAGGCCAGATTGGAAGCCAGGTTCTCCTGACTCTAGGCTTGGCACTCTATCCATTGTGCCACCACCCTCCTTCCCCACCCCCAACCCTGGCCTCATTTTCTTTTTTTTATATATTTACTTTTCTTTTCTTTTTTTAAACCCTTACCTTCTGTCTTGGAGTCAATACTGTGTATTGGCTCCAGGGCAGAAGAGTGGTAAGGGCTAGGCAATGGAGGATTTGCCCAGGGTCACACAGCTAGGAAGTGTCTAAGGCCAGATTTGAACCTAGGGACCTCCCATCTCTAGTTTTGGCTTTCAATCCACTGAGCCACCCAGCTGCCCCCCCCAAAATTTTATTATTAGAATTTATTTCCAGGTATCTCAACCTCTTCATCTCTTCCCAATACCACAGAAGGTATCATCCATTCAACAGAAATGTTTTTAGACATTATGTGCTTTGTGCTTCTATTTTTTCAGTTCATTCTCTAGAGGTGAAGATTTACATTATTCTTCAACTATTAAATCTGTAGCTGTATGTAATGTGCTCTTGGTTCTAGTCATTTCACTCTTCATTATTTCACGTAGCTCTTTCCAAGTTTTTAGAAAATTAACATCATCATTTCTTACAGCACCCCGCCATTTTCTTTTTTTGTTAAACCTTTACTTTCATTTTAGAATTAGTACTAAGTATCCTTTCCAAGGCAGAAGAGTGATAAGGGCTAAGCAACTGAGGTTAAGTGACTTGCCCAGGATCACACAGCTAGGAAGTGTCTGAGACCATATTTAAACCCAGGACCCCTTGTCTCCAGCCATGGCCCACTGAACCATCTACCTAACCATGTGTTAAGCTATTCTTTTTGTTGATGCTGTTGTTGCTGTAATTAAATTCTCTCATAATCAATAATGTATATTGGTTCCAAAGCAGAAGAGAAGTAAAGGCTAGGCAATGAGAGTTAGGAGACTTGGCCAGGGCCTTATTTGGAAGTGTATGAGACTCAATTTAAACCCAGGACCTCCTGTCTCCAGGCCTGGTTCTCTATCCACTTAGTCACCTATCTGGCCCCTAAACTATTCTTAACAAGGAAGATCATGCGGTAAAAATTAATCAACAACTTTAATTTGGCTTTGAAATGTATTTTTGCATTTACCCACATACAAGGGTGTGTGCCTGTTGTTCTGGGAATGCACAACCCTCCCAACAGGATGGGGAAGCCTGTGGTGAAAGTGTGACTCAGTAAGGGCTGGAGTGTTGGCCAGCTCCCCACCTGTCCTCTTATCCTCTTATCCTCTGCTCTCCACTCCATTCCATGCTTGTCCGCACTAACCAGCCTTTGTCTAAACCTTGCTCACACCGCTCCTTGTAATGTAGGATATTATTTTGTTTTCACAAAGCTCCTCTGGATTACCTGATCTGAATTAGGGGAAAAGAATTCCAATTCCTCTCCTACACTCAAAATTCAATGGTATCATGTAATTGGGGGAAGGAGGAGATAAAGATTCTTTTTAAAAGAAGGACAAAAAGGTGCTATTATCAGAAAGGAGATCTTGTTTGGGGACCTGATCTTGTTTGAAGGATGAGGACTTCTCACTTGGACATGGTGAGTTTGTGGCAAAGGTAGGACATCCAAACAGATGTATCCCATAAGCATCTGATAAAGGTGGGTCCAGAGCACCAATCAAGGACAGGGAGAACCAAACCTAGAGGTTTCAGAGGCATCAGCATTGAAGTGATAGCTAATGTCTCTAAAGGGATGGTTAAATAATGGTGAATCTGAAGAGAGAAGCTTCAAGACAGACAAGCAAAGCTGAAAGCAGAGAGCTAGAGGACCTTCAGAGATACTCAGAAGCAGAGGACAAGAGGAAGATAAAAAAGGAACAGGTGAAACAAATTCATGGACCCCACATAAGGAAACTCTTGTAGAGAGCTGTCTGGGACCTAGAGACATCAGATGACTCTCACAGAATCACACAGCCCCTCTGAGTAGATAACTAAATAGAATAATGACCCTTGGCTTCCTCATCTGTAAAATGGGTGTCCTGTGAATATCAAAAGGGATAATACATCTAAGGTATATTAGAAACCTTAAAACACTCTACAAATGCTAGTTATTCTGTGTCAAAAGAATCTTCAGGCTCTCTCATCTTTAAGTCAGCCTGCCTCTCCGACCACTTGCACTCCTCAATCATAGGTTTTTTGTTTTTTTTTTAGGAAAATTCTTTTTGAGAACTGATGGAATCTGAATGCAAATTAGAGCATACTTTTTTTTAATTATTCTTGGGTTTTGTTTTTGGTTTTGTTCTTGGACATGGAAATTGGACATTTTTTTTGCAGTTTCTTTTGCAACATGGCTAATATGGAAATGCTTTACATGACTGCACATGTATAATCTATATCAAACTGCTTGCCTTCTCAAGGAGGGAGAAGATATGGAACTCAATTGTTTTTAAAATGGGTGTTGGGGGGCAGCTGGGTGCTCAGTGGATTGAAAGCCAGACCTAGAGACAAGAGGTCCTAGGTTCAAACCTGGTCTCATACACTTCCTAGCTGCATGACCCTGGGCAAGTCACTTAACCCTCATTGCTTAGCCCATACCACTCTTCTGCCTTGGAACCAATATACAGTATTGACTCAAAGGCAGAAAATTAGGGTTATTAAATAAATAAATATAAAATGGGTGTTACTTTCTTTTGTTTTACATGTAATTGAGAAAAGTAAATTAAAATTTAAAAAGTTCCTTTTAAAATAAACTTTCAAGTGCTCCATAAAAATATTCTCAGTAAAAAATTAATTAAAAATAATTTTTATTTTTATGATTATTATATTGTTTTTATTATATATTTCATATATTATTGTGTATTACATATTATATAACATATTCAACATATTATATTTAAAATATATAAAAATAAAAAATAAATATAAGGCTACCTACCAAGAGTGATAGTAAGGGTGGAAGGAGCCAGGAAAGAAATTGGGGGGTTGGATTGGGGGTTGAAGGCCTGAGAAGAAGTTTTGGCATAATCAGAGGAGGGAATTTATTGGAGAATCAGTAAGGTAGCTAAAAGGCTCTTCCCTTTCCCTAATAGAATATGAGTTCCTCAAGAGCAAGGGTGGTCTGGTTTTTCTTGATCCATACCCAGACCATACTATGCAACTCCATGTGGGACAGGTACAGTTCTTTTTGACATCCTGGTCTCTCTTGCTCCACCTCCTCCTTTTTACATGATCTAGTATCTCATCTCTGCCTCTCCTCCCTGACCATACACTGCCTTCTCTGGTCCTGCTTACACCAGGGGTTCTGAAACACATTTTCTGGCATGGACCCTTTTGGCTGCCTGTTGAAGCCTATCTACATGCCTGTCTCAAAAGAATGTTCCTAAATGCATAAAGAAAATACATAGGATTACAAAGGAAACCAATGTATGTGTATATATGTGTATGTGTGTGTGTATAAAGTTGATAGGAAGATTAAGAATCCCTACACTAAAGAGATGTAGAATCCTTCATAGTTTATATATTAAAACTTCAGCCAGCCCTGTTATTGATCAATCATTTTAACTGATTTTCTTTAAAATAAAATTAAAAAAAAAAAAACCTTTTATCTCTCTTACTGATTCCTCAGCAAATTCTCTGCAATAGTTATGCCAAAATTGCATGATCTTTTCACTTCCGTTCCCCAAAGATGGATCCTGGAAACCATATGTCATTATTAGAACTAGGGATAGGGATAGGCTGTGAATATGTGATTTCAATGGAAGAAATTCCCTCTACCAAATCAGGTTCACATTTTCTCTACAACTTGGTGTCTTCGAGAATTTCCTGAACTACTAAAAAGTCAAGGAATTCATCAGCCTGTGCCAAAGTTGAGAATTGGATACAGTTTATCCTGGCTCGGAGGCTGGATCTCTATCCACAACAGCATGCTGCCTCTCTATCGTGAGAACCCAGAAAAGAATTCGCAACATAGAGAAGTACCAATGTGTTCTCATGAGTCACCAGCTCTGCCCAGCAATTATGTGGGTAGAGCCATCAGTCCTATAGCAAACAAATCTGTTTCTTGTAGTGTGTTCTTAGTTATTTCAAGAACAAAAGACATGATGGTAAATGAAGGAAAAGGAATAACCACAGAATGGAAGAGACCTTTTAAGAAAATGGAAGAGAAATCAGGAAGGGCAGGCACAACCCTGGATCCTCTCCAGTCTTCTCATACTTTCATAAACCAGCCTCGTCTCTGATCACAGATACCAGGCAGCGATTCGTGAAATCTTCATAATAAGTTTACACTTGATGATACACTGGATATATTTACATGACATTTTTCCAGGAATGTACATGTCCTCCACAAGAATTTTGAAGTCAACTGTATTTGCTGAAAGAAAGAGGCCAAAATGAAGGATGCAGAAAAGTGAGCACTGGACATGGGAGTTAGGTGACCTGGCTCAGAAGTGAACCCTGGCTCTTCCTACATCTATAACCATGGACAATTAGTTTCAATTCCTTATATCTCAGTCTCCTCATCTCTAAAATAGGGATAATATAGAGAGCAGCTGGGTAGCTCAGTGGATTGAGAGTCAGGCCTAGAGATGGGAGGTCCTAGGTTCAAACCCGGCCTCAGACACTTCCCAGCTGTGTGACCCTGGGCAAGTCATTTGACCCCCATTGTGTACCACTCTTCTGCCTTGGAGCCAATACACAATATTGACTCCAAGACGGAAGGTAAGGCTTTAAAAAAAATAAATAAACAAACAAACAAATAAAATAAAATAAGGCTATAATCTCTTGCAATACCAACCTCAGAGTACTGTGTGGAAAATACTGTGTATCCCTTAAAAAGGCCAAAAACAGAAGAGAAATTTGAGAAATGAATCACATCTTGGCACAAGGGTATAAAAGAGTAGCCATAGAAGATTTCAATTATTCCACCATCTTCTGGATCTCTCCCTCTTTACCAAGAGAAGAGCAGTTTGTAATTTCCTGACTTGCCTCAGTGAAAATTCCATCTGTCAAAAGATGAAATAAGAAGCAAGAGCCAATCCTACTTGGCATCTGATTCTCCCTCATCAGGAAGAACTAGTTGCTGAGGTTGAAATGATGAGAAAAGCTGGGCATCATCTGCCATGTGGCCAAGGTATTGGAAGAATAGATTTCAAAGGGCTCCGAGAAAGTCTGGGTAGGAGCCCACAGATTAAAATTCAGCAGTAGTCGGGCCCCAAAGTGATGGGAAGTTCTGAAGACCAAAATTCCATTGACACAAAAGGAAACAGCACGAGGGCAGAGGGAGTTGCTGAAGAGATCGATGTGGATAAAATGGACAGTCACCAGCAACTTAGATTTTTTAAAGACAAAGAGAAGATGAAAGCAAGACTAGTGACAGGAAATGAATATAGAAGGACTATAAGAATAGTGCCAGGAGTTCTAAAGCTCAGAATGAGCTGAGGCCATGGAGGAAAGAAAAAAACAATAAAGAAGGTGGCATAAAACGTTTTTATTGAGGAAAAGAAGATCAAAGACAAGATAGGACCAGTGTTCAGAGTAGAGGAGAAAAAGATAAAGGATGACAGAAAAAAATGAGGGGGGAAGGGAGAGGGAAAAAGTACTTCTTAAGCACCTACTTTATATCAAACACTGTACCTAGTGTTTTATAAATATTACTGATCGAGGTAAATATTGGTAGTGCATAGAACAATCAGCCTGGAATCAGGAAAATCTGAGTTCAAATCTAGCCTCAGACACTTGCTAGTTGTATGATCCTGGACAAATCACTTAACATCTGTCAGCTTCAACTTTTTCAACTGTAAAATGGGTATAATAATAGCAATGACCTCCCAGTTGTGAGATTCAAATGAGGGAATATCTGAAGAAAAGACAGTTGTCCAGTTCTTATTTTGCTTTCATTTTATTCGAAGGAGGAGCCAGAAAGAAGAGAACAAAAGCTAAGTAAGGAGAGATGAAGAGAAATATCACATTGCCTTTGATGACTTCAAGTCACCTAACTCCTACATTCTTGGATGCCAAAATAAATAAGTAAACAGTAGATATTACTGACAGTAATATCCGAACTACCACAGGAAATGAGAGATAGTGCAAGATTGGAATTTGGCAAACATACTGATGGGAGGGTGAAGGAAGAGAATAGAATGGGAGGGAGGGAGACAGAGTCAGAGACAAAGGGGGATAAGGGAAGGAGGGAGAGGAAGAGAAGAGAATGGAACCATCCAATGTTAGGTCAGTGAGCTTGAGTTTTATTACCAGCAAGTTGGATCATCTATTCTTTAAAAAAAAAAAAACCTTTACCTTCCATCTTAGAATCAATACTAAGTACTAGTTCCAAGGTAGAAGAGCAGAAAGGGCTGGGCAAT